>NW_013952873.1:211530-213425 GCF_001266775.1 Austrofundulus limnaeus
AAAATCGATTGTAAATTAAATATTATGATTCAGTGCAAAAAATAAAACAAATTAAAAAAATAAAGGATAATAATTGTTACATTACTGCAGTGGTTCGGCTACACTAAATAAATGAGCAATGCCCCCTGCATTACACCCCCCACCCCTACATCCAGCCATCGAGCTGTTGGCTTTGAGGGACTGTGGCCCTATAGTTGAATAACCCTGTTCTACTGTGGTATACAACAACTGAAAGTCACAAGTTTTTCTTTAGCAAATAATTTACTTAAATTTTTAGAATTGCAGAAAATGTTCTGATGTAGCATACACTTAGTGTTTATGTACATATTAGATAAATAATAATAACAATAATCCTTGTTCTGAGTAAGGAAGAAAAAGTTCAACAGGAACACAATGAGGTCATTCCTTTCTTTCTCAGAAAGCTGGAGGAACCTGAGCAACTTGCCTAACTCCATTTGTTTTATGTTCTTAGGTGTGGTGATAGCCGCAGGAATAGCTGCAGGAACAGTTAATTATGTCAGTTTGTGTTTAGGTAAATCTATGTAAATCAGCATGATAATGTCTGACAGGTTATAGTCAAGTCCTCTTTGTAACAGCTGGTCTGAAGAATAATGTGTGCAACGGGGTTTAATGTAGCCTGGTTAAAACCAAACCCTTGTCTTTCGCTTTGCTTCGTGCGAGGGTCTGGACTCTCGGCTTTAGAGAAGCAATTCTTGCTGGAGACGTGGCCTCTGCTGAAGTTTAAAATGATTGGATCGGTTGGCCGCAAGTGCCAGCTCTACTGTGAAGGAGGCTAAGCTAAGAAGCTAATCGGAAATTGTGTGTGCTGTAAACCTACTGAGAGGAGAAAAGTACCGAGCTGAATGAGACGACTGTAAATGAGAGCTGCTGCTTTGTCAGACAAATTTATTTTAATTTGAAAGTCTTATCAACACAGACTGGCTTCATTCACTTCCTCCACTGACATATGCTAAACTCACAAGCAGACACTGCGCAGAAAATCAACGTCGTTCAAAACCCCACCTTCTGTTCTCTGATTGGCCCAAACAAAATTCTGCAAACTCTCCATGGACATTATGTTCATCTGCAGATTAGATGTTTTAGTCAAACTAAAAGCAGTTTTGTTTTACTCACTTTTTAAACCCCATATGGACCACAATGAGTCAGTGGGTTTGATTCCCAGTTTAGATCAGGGGTCTTTGTGTGTGTTGTTTGCATGTTCTTCTCATGCTGGTTTTCTCTGGGTTCTCTGGTTTCCTCCCGCAGACCAAAAACGTGCAATAGGTTGCCTTCAGACCTGGGCCTTCTTTGCAAAAGAGATCTGTGATCTCAATGAGATTTGCCTGATTAAATAAACGTTAATAATGTTCTTCAAATTGGGTTTGTTTTCATCAAAGAGTTGTGAAGAACTCATCTTTCCTTATATCTGACTGACCAATTAGGTCTAATTAGAGGTACAACTCATCACAGTGGATGACAACCAGGCTAGAATATAGGAGAAGGCAGGACTCATTTAAAAAATACAACATGGCAGCTTCTGTAAATGAGGTTCTGCTGGCCTGAACTCTCAACAAGAGAAGGCAAACATACTTAGCAGGGGTAGACATAAGGATTTTTTTCAGGTTGTCCAGCGGACATCCTGCTGACAAAATCTGGTTGTCCAAAAAAAAAAAAAACTCAATTAAAATGTAATTTAATAGGTAGCCTATATTGTTCTGTATACAAAGTTTACTGTATACAAATGTTCTCAGTCAGCAGTTTTAGGAGCAGCTTGAGGAGAACTTCCTCGTTCTCCTCCTCATCCTCTTTGAAATAGAGACCAAAAATCAACATCCAACATCCATAAGCTTCCTGCTTACAGGACCAACATTTTAATTTAAATAGTAGCATAGCCT
>NW_013952873.1:213935-222192 GCF_001266775.1 Austrofundulus limnaeus
ATGTGCGTAAATCGCGGTTTTTGCGCCTGGATCTTGGCTTGGTTTTCAGCCTATATCTCCGCGGGACAACATCACAGAGACTCCGTTCTACTTTTGAATTGAAGCTGAGATCCAGGCCTGTCCACTGATGTGAGACTTGCGGGGGTCCGACGCTCCGCGGCCCCGCTAGGCCGCCAACAACACCCGCTGTCGGGGTCCGGATGTGCGTAAATCACGGTTTTTGCGCCTGGATCTTGGCTTGGTATTCATATATATAAAATACGATGTAATCCTCGGTGGAAAATAGCTCAGGTGAACACCTCCCGGGAAAACCCTCAGCGTTTCCTGGACTGAGTGAAGCTGACCCCCACCCACAGTAAAAGAAAAAAGGCAGTGGTGTCAGTCAGACAGCAGGACCCGCCCTGCTCTGTTCTGATTGGCTAAAACTTTGACTGTGGTTCTCTTTATTGGGTGAAAGAACCGTCAGTTTAATCCCTAGATGGCTTTAATAACTTTTTTTTCCTCCCATTCATTTTTACAAAGACGAACACCCGCTGCTTTTTTCTTGGTTGTCCACCGGACAACTTGGAGGCGGGATCTGGTTGTCCGAAACGAAGATAGGTTGTCTCGGACAACCTAAACAATGGTTATGTCGACCCCTGCTTAGTGTAGTATTTTACTACGTCTATGGTCAGCACATTGGTGCAATGACCAATTCACACACTGATAAATACCACACCACACTCAGCTGTCCTTTATCTTTTGGACACAGAACAAGATGCTTGACTTGAACCTAGATGGGCCATAACAGCAGCATCATGCTAGCATTGCTAATCTAACAGGACATAGTTGCATCTTGATGTACTCCAAAAGAGTCCAGCCTGGGTTGGGTCCAGCTGTGATATGATGGGTGTAGTGGGTGTGTGCTGCTGATGTTGAAGGCAAGGCAAGTTTGTTTATATATTACACTTCAGCAAAAGGACCATTCACAAGGCTTTAGAGGAAAACAAAAGGAGTGATTGCTTAGTTTGAGGAGTTCAGGCCAAAAAATAAAAAAAGAAAAGGAAAAAAGAAAGCAATTACAGTTTGTTGTGTTTGTGTTTCAAGAAGAGAGGTTTGTGTGTATCGGCCAGTGTTCCAGGGAGATAGCCCCAAACCGAGAACATCTTTTTGCGTGACTGAAAAACAGATTCTGTGTCAAACATCTCCAATGCACCTAAAGCACCTGAGGGATTATTTTATGTCTGTTAATACTGTCTGAACCTCTAATTTGGCTGCCTCCTCGTAGTCACGAGTGTCAAGAGACAATCTGTTTCGTAACTGAAAAACAGCTTTTTTATTCTACGTATTGGGCGTGGTGAGGGTGCAGTAGGGTTCTTCTGGGAAAAATGTATTTGGCAAGCACTAATAGCATAGCAGCATCATGACAGATTCCAAAGATGTAGACCAGGGCTATTCAACTAAAGTGCTCCGGGGGCCACAGTTACTGCCAGTCAACAGCTGAGGGGCAGAACATCCAGCAATTCAAGTTATTATGTAAATAAACCAAGTATTACAGATATCTGTTACCTTTGAATTAGTTTATTTTGCTGCATTTAATCATGAATACAACATACAGAACCCTATAAAAGTAGTGATAATTACACATTATCAAAAACAAAAAAAGAACATTTTATGCCTCTTATTTGACACAAATAATATTTTGACATCTCTGACTTACCAAATTTTTAAACCAATTTTATTTTCAATTTCATCATTTTGTTTTCAACTGCTCGTAGTTTTAACTGTCTTGAGTGTTTATAGAAATGGTTTTTACCAGCTTGTAGCCAAGATTCTGGCGTTTCTGTAGATACCAAACATGTCTATGTTTAACTAAAAGAACTTAGAGTAATTAAAGTAGAAAACTGGGGGTTTGGGCTTAAGATATGAATAAACCAATTGGCGGGCCGAACTTTGGTCACTCGCGGGCCGGATGTGGCCCGCGGGCCACCAGTTGAAAAGCCCTGATGTAGACCATCTCTTATTTTAGTCCAGCCTGTTTTCAGCTGGTGATGGGAAAATTATTAAACCACACAGTTTAGATCTTCTTTTCTGGTAGGACAAAAAACAAAACCTTCTCAGAGGAGTTTGTGTCTCAACCTGTTTCTCAGGGTGTCTCATTTTCACCGAAACTGTTTCAGGATTTAGCTCGAGGTCTTTTCTCGGTTTTCTTTTTACATGTTTTTCTGATCTTCAGCATCATTTTTCTGTAATATAAATGGGAAATTAAGTTTCCAAAACTATCATTTATAGAGCTCCTCTACAGCTGCATCTGGAAGTAAACTGGGACACATCGGTACTCCTGACTTCCAGCAGGAACATTTTGTTTTATTAGTTTAATATAAAATGTCAAAACGTTTCTGCGCTCATGCTACCAACAGGTGACTCTTAAACCGTTGCTTGTTTATGTGAAATTATTAAACGGAGGAAAAAACTTCAGTTCTCCTGTTAGGACTGATTTGTGTCAGTATGTGTGCAATAAACTTTAGTAAATCATTTGTTTCCCTGCATTATGTTGGAATTAATCAGTAAAAATGTGTAAGTTTTGACTCACCCTTCCCAAAGCATGGTGTGGACTGCTGCTTAAAAAAAGGCTTGTTTCTTCCACTCATGTTGACCTGATGGAAAGCAAAGTTTCATTAGTTGTTTTTTTTTTAACAGAATTGAAAATGACTGATCAGAAAAGCAGTATTACCCACATTGTATTCACTGGAATTAGTTCATTCAGAGAAACTTGATAACTAAGCAGTGATTTCGAGCTTTATTTGATGTGTTTCTGGTGTTATTTTTAACCCACTGATTATTATATAAGTTTTGAAGAACATCACCAACATTCAATATTGAATTCACCAAATCAACTTTGGGAATCAGAGGCAATGCAACATGTGCAGTTCTAAAATAATATTCTCCCAAATGTTTAAGGAAAGAAAAAATTTTTTATCTCATTTTCTTTACCTTCAAAAATCAATACAGGGTTGGGATCTGTGTAAAAGTACCAACCACGTCATTCTTACAGCATGCAGAGTGAAATGATGCTTCTTGGTTAGAACGTGCTAAATGTCTTGACTTGCAGTGACTCCGCTGATGAGATCAGGCTGGAATGTTTCCACAGAGAGTAATTTTTAGACTGAACTGCACTCAAGAAAACTGTTGACGTTGTAAAAGAGAAGTTTATACATGCTTTGTGTTTGTATCCACCAGAATTCATAAATAGTGCTGGGTTCTTGTGTTGAGATTAGCAATTTTGGGAAATTTTCGAGTAGTAAGCTGACTCGAGTCATCACCTAGGGCATTTTAGAAAGTCCACAGGGAAACAACTGATGTGACTTCTCAGAGTCACACTCAGCATTTCAAATGCTGTTATTTTTTTAGATTGATAAAATGATAAGGGACCAGTAAGGAGAAATTTTAACAACAGGATTTGCTGTAAAAGATTGGTTTATGAACACATTTTTCAAGTTGTTTTAAATCCTTACCATTAACTTGTGATTTGTTAGCAAAATATATCATGAACCACTGAATAGGATTTTGATAAATTTCTAAAAATAACCACTGGATGCACATTACATCACACTGAATTAGGGCTGCACCGATTGGTTGAAATAATCGATGATGTCGATTATGTAAATTTGTCGACGCAGATTTTTTATTATCAATTCGCTGTATTACATAACCACCAGGTGAAAAAAAATAGAAACACGTGGAGCTGGATTTTAATTTGTGTAATAAGACAAAACAGACTTGTTGTTTTCAACAGTTTTCACCTTAAAGAAATAAGTTACACAACTGATGTTACAATACAAAGAGTTGGATGTTGTCTTGATATTTGTTCATTTTTATATATTGAGAAATATGTTAAATAAAAAATAATAAATAAATGTTTATTATAGTTTTTCCAGAGTGACTTGAATTTTGCATGATTTAGTTCATTTGTTAGATTGTTAACATCTTGCACTATATTTCTTTTAGTTGAATTTTATATGCTTTGGTTGAGATATTATGTTGTTAAATCTTTTAAGCTTTTTTTGTTAAAGAATTGACTCTAGAGTGCATATTTTGTGTTCATGAAAAAACTATTTAAGAAAATATTACAATATTAAAGAACTGTTCTTGTTAATTTGATGAAAACATTTTAAATATCCAGTGCACTCACATCAGAATAACTTTTAGATTTGTTGTTAGAATAATCGATTAATCGAAAAAATAATCGTTAGATTAATCGATTAGAAAATAATCGTTTGGTACAGCACTACAGTGAATAATGTAATAAACAGGTTTTGAGCACAAGTCTGTGAAAATATCTATCAACTTTTAAAAATTCGTTGCAACACTTCAAAAAAATTTTTGTCTGCATAATTGGCAGGGCTGGCCCGAGCCAATTTGGCGCCCTGGGCGGCCCCCTTCAAAATATCACTGCCAATTTACATCTATTCACATACAAAATTAATTAGGTTTTTCTTTCATATTATTTTTTGTCTTTCAAAGCCAGGTTGTCCAATGAAAACAGTTAAATAAATTAATTTGAAACCGAACACCAGAAGTCTACCTCATACCTGCCAACATGTGGCAGCAACAAGGGACACCTGTTCATGTTAATGAGCAGCAGGAGTGAAGCAGTTCTAGTGGGGGCCAGACATATAATCCTCCAGAAAGTTCTGTAAAAGATCTACTCAAAACTCTGCATTTTCCAGACATCTGAAGAGCATTTTACTAAACTCTTGAGATTATTAAAACAACACAAAATCAGTATCTTATGTAAGTATAACATTAAAAACCAGACTAAAAAAATCTGAAACTTTATCTGGGACCATAACTGAAAATCTCCATTATCAATATTCTGTTTTCTATTTACACTCTGAGTTCCAGTAGTTAATCAACTATACTTTGGTACAAAGTTAAATAAAATAAATTTTGGACATCATTTGTGGCGCCCCCTAGATTGACAGCACCCTTAGCATTTGCCTAAACTGCCTATGCCAAGAGCCAGCACTGATAATTAAAACCAAATAAAATTAAGCTGCAGTGTAAATTTTAAAACCATATTGTCTGCTTTTCATGACGGTGAGTGTTCACGCCTGCATGGTTTGTGTGTCGGATTTTAATGAGAATGCAATCATTAGATGATGTCTTCAGATGGTTGCTTTTTGAGCAACTAATATTTTACCTGCTGCAGATAACTCTCAGACTGGACTTAAATTCTGAGCAGACTGATGAGTTAGCAGCTAATCTGAATTAGCTGCCATTTTAAAACAATTCCAGTTTTTTATATTTCATCGTGATTAATGCAAATGCTAATTTGTAAACTGTTAGAGAGCCATCTGTTTTTTATTAAACGGTTAGTTTAGCAGATATGTATTTATTATCCAGCTGTAAGTTTCCTACATGGAACCAAAAGTGCTACAGCCAGCTGCTGCTGCTGCTGTTTGCTCTTGTAAAACTGCAGATAATTATAATATAAACTGTGTGATACAAAATTAATAGTGGAATAAAGTTTTTGAATGAAACACTATTTTCTTATGATTGAAGCTTATTTAGGATGTCTGTGATTGGACTAGCCGTTAGCTCATCAAGCAAATCAAATTTAGATTCTTTTTTTAACTGGAAGTTGTTTGAAGAGTTGTTTACAACAGGTTGATTAACAAAAGTTTTCCTTTAAAGGCACAGTGTGTAGGATTTTGTCAATTATTTTAACCGAAATTGAGATAATCATTAATGACAATAATAAAAAAAACATGTCTAATCATTGCAGACAAAGACCTTTTTTATTATTTTTACCTTATAAAAAGCTGTTTATATCTCCATGGTCGCGGGTCGCCACTACAGGCAGCCACCATCTTGCACCGCCATCTTGTCTACAAAGGCTCATGAAGGACAAACTGCGTTGACGGCATCAAAAATGGTTTTAGTTGTAATACTATAAATGTAATATTTGTTGTCTGTCATTGTAGCTGGGATAATTTTACTTATTAAAGCTCATAATCTTACCACTTGAAACATCACTAGCCCTGAAGCTGCTGGTAGACATCGCGGTTGGAATTATCAAAGGTTTTTGACACCTGAGAGACACTGTAGCAACTCCTTTGTGTTTGGAAGCGGGGAGTGGGGGTGGGGGGAGGACCAGCGAGGATGATTCAACCACTAGATGTCGCTGAAAACAACAAATCCTACACTCTGTGCCTTTAAACACACACGGCTGTAGGGGTGAGTCTTTCAGCACTTCATGGTTTGATTAGATTATTCTTCAGAGAACTGCGGCGCAAAGTTAAAATGGTTCATGATGTATTTCTGTTGTCTTGATACGTGCCCACCTCTTGATAATACTCTGTAAAGTGTTATTAACATGATGGGTTCTGTGCTTCCTTAGTTTTTTTGTTCCTCAAATTTGATTAACATTACCAAAATAGATTTTTGTTTTTTGAAAACCAGTTCAGTTACTTCCATGTTGATGATGTCATGCATCTATAAAGAGATTGTGTAGTGTTTGAATACTTGATTGTCTTAAAGTTTGGCACATGGATGTTTCTTTTTTTCTGTGGATCTGATGTAATTTCCCAGTTTTTTCCAACACATTATCAGGTTAAAAAGCATGAAGCTGACAGGGACTTTGGTGTGGAATAAAGAAATATTGACTGCTGCTTTATTAATATGTTTGCCAAATGTGTTGCCTTGAAATTTAGCTGCTGGCTGTTATCGGGCCAGTGTTTGTGTGTGCGTTCCCACTGACACATTTCAAACTCAGCGTGTTAAAGTATGAAAAAACATTCTGGGATGTTTGCTGTCGTCTCACTACCAAGCTAAAACCTGCCAACCCATAAAAACAGGTTCATGTAGGCGTGCCGGCAGTTTAATAGAGCAGCTTAAGAAAAAAAGATCTGCAAGAAGGAAGGACAGATCTTCTCCTGTGTGCTTGACCAGGCTTGTCTTTGTGCTGGGTGGAAACTGTGGCAGGAACACACCCTGACTTTGATAAAAATCTGTACAAACTCAACAGAAAAAGCTGCAACTGTTTTGTTTTAAGTCACCTGTGAACACTAAGCATCACATTTTTTTATTCTGTGAAAAAGAGTCTCTGTGTCACAGAACTGCAATTTAAAGCATTAAATTCTGACATTTTAAAACCTCTCTTCCTAATCTGTCAAAACAAACAGGAAGATAAACAGCACAGTGCATTATGAGCCACAAGGCTAATTATATCTGTTATCTCCATTAGCAGATTCCATTCAAGCTCAGATAAGTGACTCAAAGAATGCAAACTGATGAAAGAGAGAACTGTTATAAAACACCTTTACATTTAACAAAATAATAAAAGGTTTAGACACAAAGCTTCGTTTTGCCAGCAGTTTACTTACGTATGAACTTACTGCCGGGTTGAGAATAAAACCTGGTGAGACAGAGACGTTTGTCAGTGCAGCCTCATGCAGAAACACAGCTGGTTCACTCTTTCACTGCAGCTCTGAAGGAAACAAAGTCAGCACAGCCGAAACACCGAGACTCTCGTTTCAGGAAGTGATGTGCCTCTCGGTGCAGAAGAGGAAGTGCCGGAGGAAGCCTGGATACTTTTCTGTTACCCTTTTAAGAGCATAAGCTCTATATTTAGACCACTCCCCTTTTTTGTTTGTTCTGCATGGGTGTGTGGTTTATTGTGCATCAGGCTGGCAGCACGCAAGTTCCTATTAGGGAGAAGAAAAAAGTTGACATGTTAGAGCAGGGGTCTGCAACCTTTAGGATCAAAAGAGCCATTTTTGCTCCTTGTCTCACTAATAAAATGTGTTCAGAGCCACAAAACAAGCTACAACTGCGATTATCAACTGCTGGTCCGTGGGCCTTTTCTGGGCCTTTTCAGGAACCTTTATGACCAGTGGAGGTGATATTATAAAGCTAAAAGAATATCGTGAATTTTACTATTTATTATTATTTTTGCACATCAGGACAAATGAAAAGACCAGATTCATGTAAACAAGAAAACTAGGGTAAATAGGTAAAGGCACAGTGTGTAGGATTTTGTCAAGTCTTTTAGCCGAAATTGAGATAATCACTAATGACAATAATAAAAAAAACATGTCTAATCTTTGCAGACAAAGACCTTGTTTTATTATTTTTACCTTATAAAAGGCTGTTTATATCTCCATGGTCGCGGGTCACCAGTACAAGCAGCCGCCATCTTGTCTATGACGGCCCATGAAGGACAAACTGCGGTGGCAGCGTCAAAAACGGTTTTAGTTGTAAAACTATAAATGTA
>NW_013952873.1:222269-224460 GCF_001266775.1 Austrofundulus limnaeus
GGTGGGGGGGGGACCAGGGAGGATGATTCAACCTTATCACCACTAGATGTCAATGAAAACAACAAATCCTACACACTGTGCCTTTAATACTGAATTTCATAAAAACTAGTTCAGCTGAACCATTCAGGTATATATTTTTTCTAATTCTTATTATTATGTAGTCTTAAATTTCTTTTAAGGTAATTCTAATGGATTTGAAAGAAACATCATAGAAAGAAGTTGGATTATTTAAGTAAACAACACGCTAACATGAGCTAACATGTTTTTATCTTTTTGTATTAGTATTGATCACGTATTTGCATACAAATTGATTTCTGTTGTGAGTATAAAAAAAACAATGTATATTCTGTTATGTTTGGTCACATTTTCAAAGAGCCACTGCAGAGGGTCCAAAGAGCCACATGTGGCCCCAGAGCCGCAGGTTGCAGACCCCTGTGTTAGAGAAACGGACAACAAAACAATTCACTTGTTTTCACTTGACCTCTAAGTGAGCCTTCTGGTTCTCTTTGATAAATGACAGCAAGTCCAAAATGACATGACTGCATCATATGCAGTATTTAATAAATAAGTTTGTGGAAAACGTGTACCAACTCTCAAACACTCTATTTTGCAAAATACTTTATATTGAATTTGTATAAATGTGGCATGACACAGAAAACCTAAGAAACAGGATTTGCTTATTTGCTGGCCTCTTATGATGTGGTGGGTGATTCTGTAAATGTCTTTATGTGAGCATGTGTTTGTCTGACTGACTGACTCTTAACAAAAGATGGCCCTGACAAATTTTAATAAAACTCTCAGAAAGTACTGGATGCTCATGTACAGCTGATTATCTTTTGGAGTCAGTCCAATTCAAGATGGCTGCCACAACAAACCTTATCTAACACAAAAGTGGTTACAACTTAAATTGGATTTTCCTTGTAAGGCAGCGGGCTACATGCATTTTTTTCAAGGTGTTACCTTAATTGTAGTAACTAATTTAATATTTAATAGCTTTGAATGGTGTTTCTAAGATTTGACAGTAAAATTAAAGTGTTTTCAACCAATAGGATGTCAGTTGTTTTGTTTAAATAAGGGTTTTAATAAAATGTTCCAGAGCAGAATTTGTTTTTAATAAGACAGTTTGGGGGCTGATGTCTGGTCATCTTTCTGGTAAATAAGACCAGTTGTTCTGTTTGTTAGGCTGTGTGGGTGTGTATTTGCTTCACCATGTGGACCATTTTCCAGACAAACCCAGCCTTGTGGGGACCAAAGTCTGGTCTCCAAGGGTACGGATGCTGATTTTGGGTAGGGCGTTAGGTTTAGGACTAAGATGTGAATTGACTTTAGGCTAGATTTCAATTCAAGTCAATAATACTTTATTAATCCCAAATGGAAAATTAAATATTGTTGAAACTCATATTATCCTGGTTTCTTTAAAGAGTTGTTAAGATGATGAAGGCTGTGGGCAGGAAGGATCTCCTGTAGTGGTCTGTCATACAGCGGGTCTGAAGAAGCCTTGACTGAACACACTGTTGTAGTACTGCAGTCTTATGAAGAGGGTGCTCAGGGTTGCCCATCGTGTGATCAGAAAGCTCTGGATGGGTTCATTTTAGGGCTTGGAGTTTGTCCAACATGTTCCCCAACAATCTCTCATTGACCATCATGATCGATGGAAGAGATGGTTTGAACTTCCTCCTCTCTCTCTCCTCTTTGCTCCTGCTCTGCATCCACGGTGCCTCCTTTTCAACTCATCTGGGATTTGGGACTGTAGTTGAGGCTGTAGTTGAGTTATTCTTTGAGCTTTTGAGATGTTAATCAGCTGCTAACAAACCACCATGTTGCTATGATTACGCATAATAACAAATGTCCAAAAACAAAATAGGTGTTAGCAAAATTCCTTCCAGCTGCACAACATCTAATAGCAGAACAATAAAAAAAAACATTTTTATTGAGAAAAATAGGAATAAAAAAATCTCAGAATGAATGTAACAGAGCTACTCCACCATGCTGCCACCTTGAGCGCAGCAATTCTGGATTTAGGGTCATGTAGAGCAGTGTTTCCCAAAGTTGGGGTCGGGACCCAAAGTGGGGTCCTGAAACATCAAGGTGGGGTCCTGAAACATCAAGGTGGGGTCCTGAAAAGATTTTCTGAATTAATTACATTTTTGCCTTAGTTGTTAAAAAGGAGTGAGGTTAGTATATTTAAAAT
>NW_013952873.1:224995-232012 GCF_001266775.1 Austrofundulus limnaeus
GTGTGTGTGTGTGTGTGTGTGTGTGTGTGTGTGTGTGTGTGTGTGGGGACACGTTTTTGCTACATTGTGAGAACCATTTTCCAGGAAAAGGCAGCCTTGTGGGGACCGAATGTGCACCATGGGGACCAATGCTGGCTCCCCACCAGTATGGATGCCAATTATGGGTGGGGGGTTTGGTTTAGGACCAAGGTGTGAGGTGAGTTTGGGTTAGTTTTAGGGTCATGTAGGTACATGAGAGGTTAATTTGAGGGTAAATGGTAATAGTTAGGCTATAAAATGATCAGAAAATGAATGGGAGTCAATCCATGGTCCCCACAGGGATATAAAAACAAACCTGTGTGTGTGTGTGTGCATGGTGAGTAAGTTAAATCATTGTGCAGAAATTGTGGCAAATGTATGTATGCATTAACGTTATGTATTATGGTGAATCTTAAATAAAACCATTAAAGACCGTTTTTTAAGGGGATGCATATTTCCTTCCATTTTTCACGTGAGGGATTCAAACCACCTTATGACGATGATGATGAGGAGGAGGATCAAAGGTGCACGAAGTCACACCTATCTGTAAAACTGACAGTTCTCCAGTTTTTGTTTGCTAAGGTTTGTTAGGTGTGGCGGCCATTTGTGAACCAGGTTGCATGGAAAAGTTAGTCAGTTGTAGACGTTCATCTGCTTTCTGAATTCAGAATAAATTCTGTCCATTGGTTTGTGGGATATTTTATCAGCAGACCATTTATGCAAACTAATTAAAAGCCAGCCTACTTTTCATGGCAATCGTTAAAAAAAAGGTCAAGCCTGGATCAGCATGAACAAGGCTACCAGACTCAGACCTGGGTCTCACACCTTACCGAGAAAAGCCATAGTGTCCTGACCAGTTTTTCTTGCTGCTCAGCGTGTAACATGGACTGAGTGGGGCTGGCTCACTTGCCATGAGTTAATAATGTCTTAGTGTGTTTGAAGGTGTGAGACTTGAGGCGTAACCTCTCCAGCTGACCAATTTGACTGGAGCTCAGAAGCTCCTAATCCTGCTGTGTGTTTTCATCAAACATCCCAAACCATGTTGGGAAGTCAGATGTGTCATTATTATTATTATTTATCTTAAACTTACTTTTGAAACTTTATCATTAAATAAACAAGAATTACAACTAGAAGCCAGTCCTTTTAAGTAGAGCTGTTTTTTCTTTTTAAATTTTGTATTTTATGATATTTAAAGTCTCAGTTATGAAATATAGAAAGCTGCATATTTTAATGTATTTATGCATTTTGCTTTTATACTGCAGAGATTTCTGACTAAAGCTCTGCAAAAACACAACAGGTGGCACAGAAATATACTTCAATTTCTTTTGTTATTACTTTAATGAACTACAGAAGGAGCTGAGATGAAGCCTGGATGGTTGAGCTAGGTCTACATCTCCCTCATGTGGACTGCAGAGGAATATTTTTTATTCAGTGTCGCTGACTGGATGTCTCATTCATAATGAGCAGGGATGTCCAGTCCTCCTTGAGGGCCACTACCCTTTGCTCCAACACCTGATGTGAGTGAATGGGTGATTAACAGGCTTCTGCAGAACTTAAAGAGATGATTAAATCATTGAATCGGGTGTTTTGAAACAGAGAAATAAGTAAAAAAAAAGGCATTTAGCTGCCAGGATTGGACATGGCTTGCATCCATTTAGATGTCAATATTTTTATAAAGTTTATTGAATAATAATGTAATTTATTACATTTTTTTTTACAACGGTTGTGGTCATTTTAAACTGTTCTTATAAATGTTGATTGCAATAGCTTTAGTTTCTGAAAAAGTTTGTGTATAAAAATGATTCCCTTTAATTGCTTTTGTAAATTATTCCTGATCAATATAAATAAAACCTCAAACTTTCAGTCACAGAGTGAAAACTGATTTCTACAAAGTAATGCCAATTAAATTAAAACACGTAATAAAAACACAAGTTATTGCATAAATACTCACCCCCTTTACAGTGACTGTCTGTCCGGTGTTCATTAGTGAAATGAGAATCACCTGCAGGCAGAGGCTGTGTTTAAAGGGATTGCAAAAATAAAACATTCTTTGGTGGTCTAGTCGCTGGTTAATCAATCAAGTTCTAAGGTCTGATGACACCAAATGGACGATTCCTGTTTGGCTGAAACCTGACAGCACGGTGACAAACTCACCATCCCCACTACAAGCACGGTGGTGGCAGCATCATGCTATGGGGATGCTTCTCTGCAGCCCTGGAAAGCTTGTAGAGATAGAAGGTAAAAACACTGCAAACTACTGGGAAATCCTGGAGGACAATCTGTGTGCAAAACAACTGCAGCTTAGGAGATTTATTTTCTAGTAAGCCCATGAGCACACAGGAGAAAACACACAGAACTGGTTTAAAGACTACAAGGTGGATGTTCTGGAGTCAAAACCCAGACCTAAATCCAAAAAAGAATTTGGGGCTTGACCTGAAAAGAGTTGTTTATGCCTGATTCCCCACTCACCCTGATAGATCCTGAGCAGTGAGGTAAAATGGATTAAAATTCCAGAGTCCAGATGTGCATGACTGACTGAAGCCAAAGATGTTTGTACTAAATACTGATGTGACTATTTATGTAGTTGTTTAATGTACTTGTAAGATTTTTATGTAACAGGTGTTTATGTTGATCATGGTTGATTTATGGCAGCAATAAAAGCACAGAATTTGTGACATGGCCTGAAAAGGGCTGTCAGTGGGTTGAAGACTTTACAGGCACTGTAGCTGTTAGTTGTTTTGCACGATATATCTGTTATATTAATTAAATTGTTTGTTTTGTTTTTACTTTATGAATCAAATAAAATCCTGACTGAAATCTGTATCTTCCATTGTTTTAGAAATGTGTGTTTAATTCAGTTTTTGGATGAACTGCTTGTTTCTGTTTTTGCATTTTTTTTGCTAAATTCAGTTGTCCCATGTGAACTCTAAAGCAGCTAAAATATGTGGTTTTATTACTGATTCTGGCAACAAGAGAGAAAAAAAAGGCAACAGAAGAAAGTGTCGTTTTTCTCTGCTTCACTGTCAAAAAAAGCATAAAACCTCTCAGTAAATATATATTTAACACTGTTTTAATGACTTTTCTTCTACAGAGTATACCTATTTTATAGGGGATCTTTGACTAGAACAACAAATCATTCCAAATGCACCCATTGGAAATAAAAAGCACAAAGAAAGTATGTATTTGCTTCACACACAGATCACTAATGAGTTCAGTTTGTAGGGAACTGACATGACCTCTGGCACGAGTGGAGAAACAGTGTTATCAGGTAGTTGCTGAAGTGTCTGGCAGTCGAAGCAGTGAAGGTCACAATAGGCACAGAAACAGACACATTAAACAACATCACTGGTTCTTGATGGAATTTGTTAGTGGTTGCATTGTGAGGTTAGCATGTGAGACGTACAGATGTGGCCTGATGTTGGAACAGGTGGGTGTGTGATAGAACCAACACACAACACATGAAAGTTCTAGTTATCCAGACCACACCAAGTGAGGATTGTTGTATTGCATCTGAGACATGACAGAACCTCATGGCATCCAGATCCAGGTACAAGTATTACCCCATATTTACGCTATGTGACTCCGCTCAGCTCCGCTCCGGTACGACACACAGAGGAGGGAGCGTGTGCAGGAAGGAGATTGTGTGATAAATGAGTCAGAGTCAGAGCAAAAACTAACTAATTCTGTGAAAGATGAACTCCAAACACAGCTGAAAATATAATTATAAAGGCTTTTGATATCTACATTTGAAACTGTATTGTTGTCTTTTTGAAACTTCTGATTTCAAAATAAAATCCACGTTTATCGTGTGTGTACACATATGCTTCATGCTACATGTTGCCGTCTGCTTCCCAAACAGAACCACAGCATTTGTGTAGAAATATATCCATATATTCATTAATATAGCTGGGATTTTTGACATTTTTCCGACAAATTATTCTGCCTTATGGTGTCTTATTTTGAAAATACGGATGTTGTGCTTGTTCCTTTTCCTGTTTGTGGGAAGTGATCTTTGTCGTTGACTCCGGACTTGCTCCAGCTTCTGGCAAAAATAGGATCTGTTCTAATTTTGCCCGATCGCCGTCCGCTCACCGCCGCCCTGCGCCGCCGTGCGGAGCCAGTGTAAACACTCTCATTGATTAGAATGGTTGTGTATTTACTGCGCAAGTCGGACCAGAGCACAGCGGAGACGCATGTAGTGTAAATTGAGGATAAGACTTCTGACTGATTAGACTTTGAGTTTTATAAAGTCATCCCTTTGGCAAAAACACACCCCGTGTGTTGCTTTGACTAATTTATGCATGTTTGAGAAATCTTTGAATCTCCTGTGGTAGCCATGCTGGTACAAAGCTCCACCTATTTATACAAAGCTCCTCCCTGGAGCTCAGTCTGCAGCCGAGCTCTCACCCCAAAGACCACCCCTCCCCTGAAGCGTTGTTGTGAAGACGTGCTGAAGTGGGAGTGCCCAAAACGGTAGGAGGTTCTTAAAGAGACAGAGGACAATATCAAGGCATTTAAAATGACAAAGTCAAATTTATGTTTGATATATATCTATATAGCTTTTTCATAACAACTGATTGTTACTTGATTATGGTTTAGAATTGCACTGTGTTTGGTAGATTATTTCCTTGTTGTAACAATAGTTCTTGAGAATAAATTACATACTGGACACATGATTGGCAGCACCTGGGGGTATCCGGCAACATTTGGCACCATTTAAAATGGAAATTAACAGGCATTCCAACAGTATGAGATTTAGTGCCAAGAAGCATTGTTTGTACCAAGTTTATATCTCTGCCATGGTCATCTTTATATATGGCTTTATATCTTCATACTTGAATGTATGAAGGTATCATACTTGAAAACTACATGTGTCTGCTATGTCCTATAGTACTGTGACATGATTTGTGTTGAGTGGAGGTGAGATGGATCATACAAACCAATAGGGTGTTGAAATGGTTATTGTTTATACGTCTCATCCAACTACAAAATCCACTCTATCCGAGCAGTGCTATAGCTTAACAATAACAAACCGGAATGAAATAAAATAGAAGTGAGGCTATTTTCAAAAAGTGAGGAGTAGAATTGCATGAAAATGTAGCAAGTTGGCTGAAAAATAAGGGCTATAGACAACCAATATTATACTTTGTTCCTTTACACCTGTGTGTGTCTCTGGACTACCTGCATTATTTTGGGGTCCTATTGTGTCCAACCAGGTCTTGTTAATCTTGTCCCTCTGGAACATGTAGGATCAGCTCAGATATCATCTCTGAGCTCTGCTGCTGCAACAGCTGTGAGCTGACTAGGAGACGATACAAACGTTCTGTGCAAAATCTGTGCTTGTTTCCAGACCAGAGGAGGTACCACAGATTACTGACATGGGACCAGCAGTGGACCTGAACTTCCAACACTATCATTCATCTGTGTTGGAATCATCACCTTTCAACACAGTTTCAAGACCGGTTCATACCTGGTTTTCAGGCAGAAACATGCAGTGTTTTGCTTTTTATGAACCCAAATGATTATTGCCTTCTCTGGAAAACACCAGTAACTTTGATCAAGGATTACACAACACCACCATCATGTCACCTCGGGACAAATTTTTATTTTAGCACATGTGTTTTCTGTGAAAAAAAAAAACGGGCAGATGAAAAACAGAGTTATTTTTAACTCGAGCAGTTTGCATATTCTTGACATCATGCAAACCTAAAAATTTTCATATATTTAACCACGAGTAGTGTAACACAAACGACAAGAGACACGCTGCGGTGCTGCTGAGCCTCCAGCTCGTTTTGTTGTTTCGTTCGGCTGAAACAAAGCAGCTGTAAGTGATTCCAGTTGTTGGCATTTGTCACACGTTTGGGTAATATTTCAAGTCGTTTCAGATGAACTGTGAAGAAATCAGGATGCGTTACAATCAAACACAGATGAATTGTGTTCATAACACAGACTTTTGAGAAGAAAGTATAGAATAAAAATGCATTTTTGCACTTCTTAAAAAAACGACTTCATAACAGGTTGCAGGCTGTAAAGCTAGATGGCAGCACAGCTCTTTAATAGATTTACTTTAGACAGGTTTGACACAAATCTGCAACATAACTCGCAGATAACAAAGAACTCCAATGGTTAAAAGACAACAGTTATTATTTACACAGCTGAGATACATCAAATACTTTATTTAAGTCTGAATAAAAATGTTTGTTTTTTATATAAATATAAAGCACGCTTAAATAAAAGTTATATATTTCTCTACACATGTTCACTGTTAATATTATTAACTTCATTCTATATAAAATTGATAAGTGTTGTGTAAGTTGCACTTAATGAGCAGTCCTTCACATTCACTGTGTTAACAGTGCAGGGGTCTGGTTCTGGGGAAAACCGTCTTCCAGTTTTGCTGTTGCTCAGTTCGGGGGTCTCAGAAAGAGCCTCCCAATGGGTTCACTTTGAAGGCTGGAGGAGAGAGAGAGACGTTCTTGTCAAGTCCCACAAGTCTGACTTGAATTCATCTTATAGAGCACACGGTTCAGAGATACGTAAAGCTAACGGTTTCGTTCAGAGAGACTTGGGCTCCCTCTGACGGGCTGCACAGTTGCAAAACCTCTGAGGCCGCTTGGCTTCTCCTTGGCCTTTCAGGACCACTATGGGAGCCTTTTATAACTGCCGACCAGCTTCTTTTATTGCGGTCTGAAGAGCGAGCCGTGCCAGGTCCGTGAGCGAGCGGCGGCGACGTCCGTAACCTTTGGGATCTATCTTGTTCTGAGGGGCGCAGATCAACTGGGTCTTTTCCTCTAACGTGTGCAGTTGGTCGATCAGGTCATGAATAACACATGTGATCAAGAAACAACCAGAACGTGATCTTTTGGATCTTAGATTTATTTTACATCTGTGGGGGAGAAAAAGATTAAGAAGTTAATATTTTTCATGGCTGCCATAAGAGGTTTATATGAAAACATGACATGAATAAACTGATATTTTGAATTTATTTATTATAATAAA
>NW_013952873.1:233600-234949 GCF_001266775.1 Austrofundulus limnaeus
TAATTAGTAGTAGTCAATATGGGTTCGGAGCAAAAAATTCTACAGCAATGGCTTTTATGGAATTAATTGAGCAAATAACCGCTGTTGACCATAAACAGTTTTGTGCAAACATTTTTTTAAATTTAAAAAAAGCATTTGACACTATTGACCATAGTATTCTTCTCGAAAAGCGGAGTCAATATGGTATTAGAGGACCGGCATTACAGAGGATAGCTATTTGAAAGATAGACAACAGTTTGTACAGATAAATGGAGTAAGATCTGAACTTTGTAACATAAGAAGTGGAATTCCTCAGGGTTCTGTACTTGGAGCAAAGTTGTTTATGGGAATGATTTGATAAATGTGCCAGAGTTTTTCAAATGTGTATTATTTGCAGATAATACTACATTTTTTTTGTTTGGGTAAAGATGTAGAATGGATGTTGGAAAGGATGCAAATGTAATTTGTTAAAATACAAACTTGGTTTAGACTTAATAAGTTGTCATTAAATTTAGAGAAAACTAATTATATGGTATTTAGTAATAGAAAGAAAACTATTGATGTTCCATGTAGAGTCGATGGGGTTGATATTTGTAAAGTCAGTGAGGTGAAGTTTTTGGGTGTAGAGATAGATGAAGGGTTGACATGGAGACCTCACATAAATTATTTAAGAACAAAGATGGCTAAATCTATTGGTGTTCTGTAAGGGAGTTTTTAATGATAAAGCACTGTATATGTCGTATAATGCAATAATAAGTCCACATATTGTATTGAAGTCTGGGGGAAAGCATGTCGGACAGTTACACATCCTATTTTTTATTACAAAAAGAGCTGTGAGAATTATTACAGGAAAACATTGTCATCACCCATCAAATTCATTATTTTGTAAACTGAAAATATTGAAGTTCTTTGATTTGGTTGATTATAATATTCTACTGGTTATGTATAAGGCCCACAAAAACACTTTACCTTTAAACATCCAAATAAATTTTGTTGAGAAAGAGTTGTTATAATCTTAAAGGGACAGAGATATTTGTGAACCCAAATTCAGAACTAGTTTGAAGGAACGGTGTACTTTAATTCAAGGAATAAAACTATGGAATAATTTGGGGAGTGATGTAAAAAAACGCAGGATCATTATGTACATTGAAGAAAATGATAAAAGTTGGATTGCTAAAGAAATACAAAACAGTATAATGTGTATCTATATAAATTGCTGTTCTAGAGGGATTAGATGTTCTTGTCTTTTGTTTTATTAATAACATAGATTTTTTTGTTATATAAACTTATTCTAGAAAAAAGGGGCAGATATAAGATTTTTTCTTCTCTCTGCTGCCTTTCATTTCATTTTATTTGTGATTTTGATATAC
>NW_013952873.1:236708-238004 GCF_001266775.1 Austrofundulus limnaeus
GGCGTGTTCAATACTTATTTTACCCGCTGTATATATATCGTTTTTTAAATATTTTTCTTTTTATTGTACATTGTGTATAAAATTATTTGTTTTGTTTTTTATGACATGAATAAAGAATTGAAACTGAACTGAATCTGAATTACTCTGAAAAAATATACATGCAGTATATGAATACGGGTGCATGTAATAAAATTACATGATCAAAAAGATCAGAAACACAATGCTTTGTAAATATTACAAAATCTGCATAAGCACTAATTTTTATTCACCCTTTCATTTCTCTTTTTTTCTCAGTCTAACAAACAGGAAGAAACTCTTATTTCAGAAATTTTAATCCTTTACCATCACGCTTTTCCTGCCTGACAGCTAAGACTTCAACAGCTGCTTTTATCAACATCACATCATCAGTTAATAGAAGGGAACCACTTCCATCGACAGCCACACACACCCACACCATGGCACCACCAGCACCGTGCTTCACTGGTGATGTTTTGGATCATGAGCAGCAGCTCCTTCTTTCTCCACACTCTTCCCATCACTCTGGTACAGGTTCATATTTCACAGGATGTTTTTCCAGAACTGTAAAGACTTTTTTAGATGTTGTTTGGTGAACTCTAATCTGGCCTTCCTGTTTTTGAGGCTCCGTGCTTTACATCGTGTAGTGAACCCTCTATAGTCACGATGTCGTCTCTTGATTTGTGTGTGATGCTGACAAAAGCGGCAGGATGAATTCTGAAGTGTTTGGGTCAATATTTTCTGCTTATATTCAGCCAAATGCTTCAGAACTCATTGGATGGTGCTCCATGGTGCAGATGTTATAACGGCAACCAGAGATTTTCTTTAAGGCATAGAAGTGGAATGTTATGAAGAGAAAATGCCTCTGGAACAAGCAGGAAGTAAAGATAATTACAGCCGAGGCCTGGCAGAGCATCACCAGGGATGAAACCCAACGTCTGCCGATGTTTTTGTTTCTCGCAGACTTCAGAGAGGAGTTGAATGCAAAAGATTTCCAACCAAATATTAAAAGGTAAATGTTTGATTTATGATTGTTAATTTTTTCCTTTACTTTTGGTCCTTTAAAAAATTGGGAGGCACATTTACAGATTGTAGTAATTAAATAACGTTCACCCAATTTGAATATAGATACCTTCAAATTAAAGCTGAAAGTGTGCAGTTTAAGCACATTTTGATTGTTTCATTTCAAATCCATCATGGTGGAGTTTACAGCCAAAAAGTTGTGTGTGTGTGTGTGTGTGTGTGTGTGTGTGTGTGTGTGTGTGTGTGTGTGTGTGTGTG
>NW_013952873.1:238024-240165 GCF_001266775.1 Austrofundulus limnaeus
GTGTGTGTGTGTGTGTGTGTGTGTGTGTGTGTGTGTGTGTGTGTGTGTCGATGTCCCGATATTTATTGTCTTGACTGTATGCTCATTTAAAAAGTAGTTAAGTTTGAAACAAAACAGTAAATTCAAGAAACCAACAAATTAAAGACAGGACTTTGTAAAAAAAAAAAAAAAAGACCAAAATATACCTTCTGTAGAGTTAGGAGTTGTTAGTTGAGCTCATAGGCTAATTTAAAAATGTTTCCCCTTTTTTTTTTTAAACCTGTGGGATTTCATTTGTCTTTATTTACAATCTGTGACACTGGATTAATGCTGTAAAGCCCAATGTTGTCAATTTTGTGCAACATTTTTATGTTGTGGTTTTGACCCTTTAAACATCTTAAAATTGTACGTTTAAGCATTTCCTCAATAAAAGTAACCACTTTACAAATTCAAATGGTGTTTGTGTAGCGCCACAGCTTTGCCTAGTTTAATGGAAACAGATTGAGGAAGTTGCACATTTTGATTAAGGCCAATTAAATTCTCACTAGTGATCATGATTGATTGCAGCTAGTAGTTTCTCTTTGCCAGCAAAACAATGATTTGTTTGACAGCAGTTTATTAAATTGACCAACACAGTGAAAAATGGGAAAACTCAAAAAACTCTGAGAAGATGTAATAAGCAGAATTGTGGATTTACACAAGTTAGTTTAAACAAGCTCACATGTCTAGATCATCAGTTTAAAAAAGAATGATGTCCAGATGTGTCCCCTCTTTGTTTAGGTCTAATGGAAGACCCAAACCATAAGACGGTTAACGTCAGATGAAAGGAAACTGGTTAGGATGTTTAGCAACAACCTAGGAACCCCCAAGACTCAAGGGTGCCATGAACTGGAAACGGCTGGAACGCCACAGTGCACTAGTTTCACATCATGGACTCAGACGGTGCTGAGAAAGAAAGAAGCTCTTAATCCGAAATCCAATAAATTCCAACTCCCATTTTTGAAAATCTTTTGCAATCATAATATTGTGTAATCATTACATCCTGGAAAAATATGGAACAAAAATAAAACTGTTAAAAATCCAAGAATAACGTGACGATAAGTGGATGTAAACTTCTGAGAACAGTTGTAGTTTGCACTTCAGTTTGTTATCCTTTAAGCACCAACAGCAAACAGACCAACACTGCCACTCTGCTCAGAATGCATAAAGCTGCCTAGCGTTGTACAGTATAGAACAAATACTGGGCTTTATAGTATGAACTCTTAACACTGCTCAGCTGCAAAGTATGTTTTATGTAAATTTTGTTTTCTGCAAAAGTCCTCTCGATTTTGAGCAACCAGGAATTTTGCAATCATGTAACCCAGCTGCAGCAACCTTGCGTGTTCTTTGAAAATCAAAACTCAAAAGGTACCTTTATGGTAGCCTGGCCACTGCCTTCTAACTTATCCCAATCTCCCTTTGCTGCTCCATCTGGCCTTTCTCCCATTGACTTGGATTTCTCCAGCAGAATTTAAACCAGGTTTATCAGCTAACAGAAGGAAGTGTGAACGATGATGTTGATTTTCTGCGCTGTTTTAGTCTGCCTGTAATTTAGCAGTGGCAGCAGAGGAAGTGAATGATTCAGTCTGTGCTGAGCAGGCTTCCAAATACTGAGCAAATAAAATTGGGGCAAGAGGAATAATTAAGACACTTTATTGCTTGCAAAGATATCGTGGCCTTACTCCCCACAGAGTTCAGCAAAAGTCTAATTTTCCAATTGGCTCCACTAATAGCGAAGGAGGTAGGCTGAGTGCGACGGAAGCAAACCCCACCGTTATTATCGTTTCCTTTCTTATGGTCTTAATGGGGGATGGGATAGGATCATAGCAGCTGAGAAATTAGTGCTGGGTAGCTCAGCATGCACGATGGGGTATGTTGTTTACAGCGCACGCAATTTCTGGTTAGCTTCTTAGCTTAGCTTCCTTTAGGGTTGATCTGGCACTCTACATACAGCGGGTAAAATAAGTATTGAACACGTCAACATTTTTCTCAGTAAATATATTACTAGAGGTGCTAATGACATGAAATCAAACCATAAATGTCCAGAAATGAAGTTATTTGTAATAATGTGGAATGGCACAGGGAAAAAGTATTGAACACATGAAGAAAGGGAGGTGTAAAAA
>NW_013952873.1:244441-252819 GCF_001266775.1 Austrofundulus limnaeus
TATTTATTTATTTATTTATTTATTTATTTATTGACTTGTAAAACAACTTTTCCCTCAAAAACAACATACAGTTGTTTAAAAAAAGCTACATTAGCTATTATTAAATATTGACATTTTTTCATGACACTATTTAGTTTGTCACTGTTTTCTCAACCAACCAACATCCATGTTAGTGTGTGTATAATAGACTGTATATATGCAGACAGTAGGGGTGCAACGATACAGAAAATTCACAATTCAGTTCGGTTCGATACTTTAGTGTCACGGTTCGATATTTTTTGACACAAAAAAGAGAAACGTCCATGGCCTTTTTAACTTGTAATTTATTTAAATTAATTATGAAGATTTGTTTAACCTCAAAAGTACAGTTTTTAAATTAAATGTTGCTGAAACAGCAAGTTTCTCAGTGGATCTGCGCTCAAAAATGCAGCCTAGGTGGAGTAGTCGAACACAGATCCACTGATCCTTTAACACAGAGCATCTTCAGAAGACAAGTTGATAAAATAAATAAAAAAATCTATATTGTTTGATACGTAGAGTGTATTGAACTTACAGCACTGTATTGAACGATTTGATATGGGTACATGTATTGTTGCACCCCTAGCAGACGGTACTGAGGCTGCCAATGTACCCCTCCAGCTGAAGGTGAAAAAAAAAACTTTAGACTGACTGGAAACGTTGACCTAAAGGCAAATGAAGCTATTAAAAACAAAACTCAAGAAGGACGGAGACAGCTCACGAAAACTTGTTATTCAAAAAATCACATAAAATGCTTGAGTGCATCAAATATACTTAGTGCAGAAGGTTGGAACTTACTAACATCAGAGGATCAGATTCTGGAAGAGTTTCAACAATAGTTAAACCAAATTCTAGTAAAAAAAAATTAACGTGACCAATGAAGGACTAGAAGCCTCAGACACTTCTGAAGCGAGTGCATCGCCTGCTTCTGAGAAAAAATGAACAGGAGCCCTCAAATTGCTATAAACTCTATTAAGTCTGAGCCGTGTGTTACATTGGAAAACTGCTTAATGGAGATCTGTAGCACCATAAGAGGCGAGATTTCATCCTTAAACCAGAGTATTCAGGCTTCAATCTCAGAGGTAAAGACTGATTTACGACAAGATAACACGTTAGCAGAGCCTCTGACCATTAAATGGCATCGCTGCTCTAGAAGCTACGGTGGAGTGATTGTCTGCAAACTTAAAAAATCTATATGAAAAATATGAAGATCTTGAAGCATGCTCCAGGAGGAATAATGTCAGGATCTCAGGGATAACAGAAGGAACAGAGGGACGCAGAATGACCGAGTTTATTTCACAACTTTTGACCGAGGTGCTGTCTCTCAAGGAAAAGTCACTTCCTGACCGAGCAAACAGAATTAATCGTCAACAACGCCCAAGGCAAGGTGAGCCCCCACAACCGATCATCTTGAGACTACATTACTACCATGTGCCAGTGGAAATACTGCGAAGAGCTTCGGAGAACAGAGACCTGAGAAGGGGTCCAGGGTAAGCATCTTTCGCAGGTGATGGATCCTGCTCTGTTGCAGGTCCAAAACTGTTGAATGGCCTGTTGTTAAATGTCAGACAGTCTCCTCTCTCAGTCTTCAAGTCCCATTTAAAAACACACTTTTATTCCCTTGCCTTAAACTCTGAGCTGATTCATAGACCTCACTATGTACTGTACATGGTCAGGGTCAGGCTATAAAGTCTAAAAAAGCATGAATGGAAGTCAATAGCAGGTCCCCACGAGTTTCAAGAACAAACGTGTGTGAGAATTTAGAAAAAAGCTTGTTCTTCATCCAGTACAACTTATTCACAGTGGGTAGAGTTTCCAGGAATTTTACTTAAAGGCACAGTGTGTAGGATTTGTTGTTTTTAGCTACATCTAGTGGTTGAGTGGTTGAATCATCCTCCCTGGTCCTCCCCCCACCCCCACCCCCTGCTTCCAAACACAAAGGAGTTGCTACGGTGTCTCTCAGGTGTCAAAAACCTTTGATAATTCCAACAGCGATGTCTACCAGCAGCTTCAGGGCTAGTGATGTTTCAAGTGGTAAGATTATGAGNTCAATACTTTTTCCCTGTGCCATTCCACATTATTACAAACAACTTCATTTCTGGACATTTATGGTTTGATTTCTTTGTATGTGTGGATCACTTGGGTTGTTACCGACATCTGGTGAAAATTTCATGTCATTAGCACCTCTAGGAATATATTTACTGAGAAAAATGGTGACGAGTTCAATACTTATTTTATCTGCTGTATGTCACAACCAAACGTTATGATTGGGTGAAATCAGGTCCAATCGTTTAAAACAAGCAATCATTTCTCAATAACCGAGGTCCAGACCGTCTGTACAAAGCAAAATACAGAAGAAGGGGCTGGTTTTTACCAGGATGCCGTTATGGAGCAGCTAACCCCAAAATAGTTCCAACTTCATTGCACTGAGAGACGCAAGGTACTAGTTTGTAGATTCAGACGTCAAGAAGAGGGCTTCATGTGCCCACACTATGTTGGAGGTGGAAAGATGGTATTCGAACAACACGTTCTCACTGCCGACTCGTCAACATTGACGACTGGTCAGGGACCGTCTGCGTCCAGTTTTGACACGTCGGGTAACCCCCTCATGTCAGTCATTGTCGCCCGCAGCCTTTCTGGGTTGCGCCACTTAGGGGTATTCGGGTTGGGGGTCTATGGTTAATATGAGGGATCAGGATTAATGGTTAATTTTAGGTACTGGTGTCAGGGATAGGCTGTGTAGGGCTAACACAAGTTAAAGTTAGGGTCTGGTACAGTTAGTTCTCGCACATTTCCTACTATTCAAAAATATGACAATGCGCTCCTCCTCCTTCACCTAATCTCATAAAGAACTGACACGTGGCAGGTACCCGACATGTCCGAAGCTGGACGCAAATGGCCTGACCAAGCGTCAATATGTTGATGAGTTGGGAGTGCGAATGGATTGGTTCAAACGACACTCTCAATAGTTAAAAATTAACACACATCATTGGTGAATTTAGTAGTGTATGGTACAAAAAGTTAACCTTATCAATGTGTTATTTTAACACTGAATAAGCTCCTGAGTCACGGGTTTTAAACAGATGGGTCACAGCAACGACAATTCAGAAAAAACAGATGACTCAGCATTCGACAGATCTGTGTTCTAACATGATCCTACCCTGAAAGTAAATAAGTTGTTTGTATTTTGTTTGGATGATTTTTTGGATTTCCACACTAAAGGGTCAGTAGAGCAGAATGTGAGCTCAACAGTTGGCAAGCGCCCAAGAAGTGTTATTCTTAGTTACTCCATGGCTATTTATAGCTCCACATGACCTTTTTTATGACTGTTGAGAAAGATGCACAGGAAATTAAGGGTTATTATCAGTTCAGCTGTTCTGGTATGTGATCGCATCATGTTTTCTTCACAGTTCTGAAAGCAAGTACTTCCTGGAAATGTATTTTTCTGAATGAGCAACCCAAAATGTTTCTCTTAGTATTTTTCCAAACAATCCTCAAAACCCTGTTCCCTCCTTCCTTTATTATTTTGTGGAAAACTACAAGGTCAGATGTGACAAGTGGAAAATTTGAGTTTTTTCTAAACTATTTTCTGATTAAAAAGAAATCGAACTAGCTGAGGCAATCATTTATATCAGCTGTCTGTACTTATCCTCAAATATTCAATTTAAATTCTAATCAGGCCTCGTGTCGAAACTTGATTAAAACAATGTGCAGAAGGAGCTGCCTTGTCAGGTGCAGAATTTGTACTTTTAAAACTGTAGTGACAGTGAAAGTACAAATGTATACATATTGATCTCACAGTGTTATGATTAAACACCAATATACCAGATGTTGGTGTAGATTCTCATCCAGGACATGACTAATCTAAAATGTTGCATGGAAAGCAGCATGACCGTTCAGACAGAGTTTGCTTTGTAAAAAAAAAGAAAAATGAGGGTAAGTATCCAATTCAGTAACACATCTGAAAGTGGTTTGGGTAGGATAAGAAAAAAAAGTCTGATTTGTCACATTCAGATTGTCGTAAAATTGTTTTGATATGAGTCACATATGGGTAAAAAAAATCTGATTTGGGCCACTTTCTGCAGCGTGATTGTAGACAAAAGTTCAAAGGTTGCCGTGTCTAAAATACACACGTGCCAGTCGCTGACTCTTAACAGTGCTAATTTATTAAAACAGATGCTGCTTGTATGAAATACAGATAAATCAACAAACTAGTCGGCAGGTGTATTTAAATAAACATTACAAATTGTCATAATAATTTAAGGGAGAAATAAAAATGACATATCTACATTTCTTCTGTCTTGAGTTTCAGGTTCGTTCAGAAAACACCTGAAGCTCCTGTCCAGATCTAACTATGCCCGTGATACTGATAGTAACTATGAATCTGGACTGAATTTGCTTATGTTTATTTTTAAAAGCGTACTTAAAGTGAGTGGCACAAAGTGGGTGCGATGTGGGCGGAGTCAGGTTCAAAGAGACCAGTGGAAAGCAGCTTGTCTTTGTGACCAAAGCTGTAAAAATACAAGTGAAGATACAAACTGGCAAATACCAACATGTAAGCATCATGCACTTTAAAGATATGGTGTCTTTTTTATATGGCACATAGGTCAAACTGAAGGCTCGTGGGCCAAATCTGGCCCTTGTTAACATTTTATATGGTCCCACAGATGATACTTTAAATGTAAAATAGTTCTTTGGTTTCTCTTTTTGTCACTGTATTTAGTGCATTCTTCTCATGACAGCTGGACAACTTTTAAAAATCTTTTTTAGTCGCGATATAAAAAGAAATATGTCAAACCTATATATATTTGTTTTTTCTTATCGGTCTGCCTCAGGATCTTCTCGGGAGGCATCCTGATCCAGATCCCTAAATCCACCAGCAGCTCTACTATAATCTACCCTCTGATGACAGAAGTGTTCACCTCATCCCCACAGTGGAGCCCAGACTCTCTGTATAACAAGTTTGCATTAAGAATCGCTTTGCTTGAGTTGTGACCCACATCTCATGGCCAGTGGTGGGCAGCGCTAATCCAAAAGTTATTTGTGCAAGTTCTAAAGCGCTTGTGTTCAATTTAACTTAGCGGAAGCTAATTATAAAGTGCAGAATTTACTCAGAGTTCACCTGAGTATATTCCAGTGATAACACGAGCCACTCTTGCGTAATACTGTTAACTAGAAGCTCGCTACTTTACTTTTAAAGCGTTGCACATATCACCACAGTTTGAGAAGGTGATTTGTTGAAACAGATTTTTGGCTCATGATGATGTATAAACACTTGTTGTGGACTGATGGTTCTGCTGCTTCTTGGTCATTTATGTTTATGGCAGGGCTTCGGTCAGAGAGCTATTGGAGAACTGAAGCGATGCATTCTGGGTACAGGACAGATTAGTGATGAGAAGTGAAAACATGGAAAAACAGAAAACCATCTTCACGTCAACATAAAAACATGAGTTTAAACTTTTCCCTGCTCATGTTATGGCTCCACTTTGGGTCTGTTTGGTTCTGCTCAGGTGTGTGTGTCCCTCACTGCGTGTGCGTGATTATGGGCGGACCGTCCACAACACCAATGTGTTTAAAAAAACAAAGCTGTTGTGGCATTACTGTTAGGTTTTTATTTTATTTATTTATTTATTTATTGTTGTGGTGCTGTTTACAAGTGCTTGTGTAACCGCGGGCGGCCTGTTTGTGTGTTTGCATGTTCTGCCTTTCCCAAAGAGGACCTTTGCACAAGTAACGCCTTTCCTCTGTCGATCAGTCCGAGAGCTAATCCACGGGCAGCATTCTGCTGACATCAAAATCATAAGCAATCGAACTCACCTCTCCCTGAGCCATTGGAGAGGAGGTACAAACTGTGTGGCTGTGCGGTTCTCTGCGGTTGGATCCTGGAGACCAAGCCGAACCGTTCAGAACTGCAGCAGGTGTGCCGGTGGAGAAGGGCTGGGAGTGTCGCCCAGTGGCGTAGCTCCAATCGCCTCCTGCCACGTAAACATAAATAATTGCGGGAATTATCTCTTAAATGAAAACTGTTACCCAGAAGGACAGTCGGTGAGAGTGTATACTGTAGGCTCTGAAAAACATGTAGGTATCGGAGGGGTGCTGTTTTACTAACAGTGGTTCTGCGTTGTTTCGACTTGAGATGACGTTCTCCCTCTGCCGTTAAAAATAATGATGATCAAAACTTGATGAAATCATTAAATTAGCGCTACTGGATTTTTACATTTAGAAAGTGCAAATCCACGCACAGTTAAAAAATTTTGTGAAAGCCCTAAAGCGCAAATGAGGAAATTTAGGTCCACAATTGACGCAATTGTGCTTTAGTGTACTAGTGCCCTCCACTGCTCATGCTCATGAACATAGGTGAGGCTTGTTAGAGCTTGACCTTTTGGCTCATCTCTATTTTCACCACAACAGACCAGAGCAACACTCTACTACTGTCAAAACCCCAGTCCTTTGGTCCAACTTTACTCTGCCTTCTGCCTTCCTTCGTAAACTAGTCCCAGGTACTTGTAGTAAAGACACCCCCCCGACCCCCAACCAACTTGGAGGGACATTCTACCAGGAAATAAAAGCTGCTTTACGATGTGGAAAATTACAACCAAACAATAATAAAATGCAATGTGACTTGTGCGACCCATGAAAGCAGAGAATAGAGTCTTGCAAAAGGCCTGTTATTGTTGAACACACTGGATGATCATTAACATCAGTGCTGAGTCCACTGGCTGCAAACTTTCCTAATATCAAGCATGTGAAGGTTTTCGAGCCGTGATGCTCTTTTAAATAGTTCAACATGACCTTCCTAAACCTACGTGAAGTGCAGATAATATATTTGGGTTTACAGCTCATGTGATTGGTATTATTGGTTTCTGTTTGCCTTTTAGTGTTTTGTGTTGAAAGTGCAAATATGTCAGGGATCAGTTTGGAGAGTCGTAAGATTCCAGTGGAGTGGGGTGCAGAATGGAAAATGGGTTTTGAAAGCCAGAAGTTTCAGCACCTGTTAGGATAGTTTCTGATATTGAACAACAATGCTGAGAGGCATTGAGATGTAATTTATCTTTTACACTTTGCCAACGAATGTCTTACTGCTTACTCTTGTGAATAGCATTTCTAAACTGCAAGATGTTCTATTTGTGGATGTATTATGTAGACATTTTTTGTGTGCGTGTATCTGACGCACTTACTGACATGCAAACCCCCCCGCTTGCATACCAAGCAGAGGTCACCACCTGGATTTAACTAAGCAAGGAGTTAAGAGCCTCTCATTGGATAATTACTAAGTGGTTGATTATGTTTCAGTTGGCAACAAAATATTTAACCCTAAATGACACGGTGAGTAGGTTCTCATTTGCGTTGTTGAAAACTGGACAGAGAGAGGGGAAACATCTTCGAGGAAGGAGTGTGGTCAGAAATAAAATCTGTAATGATCATGATTTGATCACTTCAATGTTTGGTGAAAGACAATGATAGAACTCATGGCTATGTTTGATAGTGAAGGTAAAACATTTCCACGCGTACAATGGAAGGGAATTCAAGGGATTGGGGCTACACAGCAGCCATAAGAAAATTGCTTATCAGTGAGGCTAAAAAAATTATTTCAATTTACAAGAGAGCATAAAGATTGGACTCTGGAACGGAGGAAGGTCATGTGGTCTGCTGAGTCCAGATTGATCCTGTTCCAGAGTGACAGACCCATCAGGGTCAGGACAGAGGCAGGTGAAGTGATGCACCCATCATAGGCCTACAGTAAAAGCTTGAGGGGGCAGTCCATGATCTGGGGTTGATGCTGTTGGTCTGGTCTAGGTTCAGCAACAGTCTGTGCTCAAAGAATAAGGTTGGCTGACTACCTGAATATACTGATCAACCAAGGTATTTTATCAAAAGATTTTTTTCTTCCCTGATGTTAACGGGCATGTTCCAATGTGACAATGCCAGGATTCATTGGGCTCAAATCGTCAAAGAGTGATTCCAGGAGCATGAGACATAGTCCAGGCATTAATCCTATTGAGAATTTTTGGGATGTGCTGGAAAAGATTTTGGGCAGTGGCCCCAATCTCCCATCATTAATAAAAAGTCTTGGCAAAATAGAAATAAAAGCAGTGACATTACAGAAGCTCGTGGAAGCAATGTCATACCGAATGTGTGCTGTGATCTAAGCTAAAGGTAGTGCAATGAAAGATTAGAGTGTGTGACTTTTTTTTGAAAGGACAATGTACTGTATATTTAAACTCTGGTGACATTTGATTTTCATTCATTTTTTTCACTTTATTGTAGTTTCATAAATTTATACCCAACAAGTATTCAATTCTTAACCTCTTCAGTGGGTGTATTTGTGAATAATGGTGTTTGTGTAAACATGACTTTAT
>NW_013952873.1:253062-258219 GCF_001266775.1 Austrofundulus limnaeus
TAGACAAGATGGCGGTGCAAGATGGCGGCTGCCTGTAGTGGCGACCCGCGACCATGGAGATATAAACAGCTTTTTATAAGGTAAAAATAATAAAACAAAGTCTTAGTCTGCAATGATTAGACAAGTTTTTTATTATTGTCATTAGTGATTAACTCAATTTTGGCTAAAAGACTTGACAAAATCCTACACACTGTGCCTTTAAGTAAGAATAGTGATACTTTATAATAAAACTATTCATGTCAAAATAAAAAATACAGCCAAGTGAAAATACTTTCCAAAAAGTTACTCAAGTAAATGTAACTTAGTAAATGTAACTAGTTACCGTCCAACTCTGCTAACATCTTTGATTTGATATCTCTAAATTCTGCGTCTTCAGTTGAATCTTGATCCACTGACAATTATTTCAACCTGGAAAGACTCACACACAGAAATGAGGCAGTTAAACAGTTTTATTGATATGAGAAAGTTTTTTGGTGCTCGAGCCCCGGCAGAAGACGTGGGTGCAGCGAAATGCTGTGAGCTAGTAATCAGCTTATAGGAACAACATCCCCCCCCCCCCCCCCGGGGGGGGCTTGGACACTGGTGGTGATGGTGGAGGCCAGAGGGCAGGGGCAGCCAGGCAGAGTCTGAGATGAAGGTGGAGAAGGGGTGGAGGTGGGTTGAACACGTCTGGAGAGCAGATCGATCTTTGGGTGCTGGGCCTTTAGACCTGGATCCCTGGGAGTCGATTGGTACGGTGAGGCGAGGATCTGTCGCTGACTGACTGCAGCAGGGAGCGTGATGTGGTGATTGGATGGAGCAGGTGAGGTGCAGAGAGTCTTCCAGTCTGAATTTACGCCTATAGGCTTCATTTTTGGCACCTCTGATTAAATGTGATGAGTAGCAATGCAAAAAGAGGTTTTATATCTAGTATTATTATTGCAAAGAAACTTCTTCTCACTCACTGAAAAAAGGAAAAGAGATACTCTCTCCTCCTTTGAAGGAATTTGGACACCTCTTGTGTGATTTTTACACCCATGGGAGACAGCTATGTTTCTGGGCCTTTTAACAGTGTGGGTGGTGCCTGGATGACTGGGACCAGGGTGGTGTGTCCTGTCCTGAGTTTGATCCCAGGGTCTTCCTGTGTGTTAGTACGTTCTCCTCCTGTTTGTGTGGGTTTTTTCCAGGTAGCTCCTCCCACAGTCTAAAATGTTAGGCTGTCTTCAAGCCTCTTGCAAAAGAGATTTGTGATCTCAATGGGATTTGCCTGTTTAAATAAAGCTAATTAATTAACAGAAATTCAGATTTTCACACTGATTGTCACCATCAGTTTCTTGTGTTACTGAAAGATACATAATGTGTGATTATGCAGCATCAGTAGCAGCATCGCAGCTGTGTGTTAATGTGAAAACTATGATACGCTGTAAAGCACTTTGTTGTGCAGACTTTCATGTATGCAACACAACACACACTAGTTTTATTTTATTCTTTTATTTTTTAATTCTATCATAGCTTTACAAAATTGTGCAATACTGACAAAAACTGGAGCCAAACTGTCATTAAAAACATTTATTAATTAGAATAATAAGTTAGTCTTCTCTTTAAAATCCAGAGGTGTAACCAGCTGTTCTGTCTGGTTTGTATCCATGTCTAAATACATTTCCTGTAAGTTTATTTTAGATGTTTGTACTTAGATGAGGAGAAACCACTTGGAAATTGACTGAGGAATCTGTCTCGAAAAGTTTGAAATATTGAATAAAAATGTGTAGAAACTAAATACAGCAAATATAACTCTCCTGTGGAAATGTTTTTTGAGATGTAAAAAATAAAACCACAATTTTTTTACAAAACTTCACGTCTTTACTGTGACATACAGTAGATTCTGTCCAACTTAACTGAAATAAAAGTATTGCGGGGAAAAAAAACAAAAATAAAAAGGTTATGATAGGCTGGTTGCAAAATTGTTCACACCCTTGAAGTAACATTTTGATTAAGCACCTTCTGATTTAAATTTTGCTTTCATTCTTTGTGAAAAACACTCTCGTCATCATTTAATATGGTTCAGATCAACCTGAAATAAAGTTCAGCTGTCTGAGCAGGGCTTTACTGGCATTTTCTACTTTGCATCCACAGCAAAATCCAGGGAGAGCTCACAAAGCAACAATTGGATATGTCAGCTGAAAAGAGGTTAGGAGACTATTAGAAAAGAAAAAAAAAAGTCCAGAATGAGACATCCCATAATGAAAACAGTCATCAAGTGAAAATAATCTAAAACATTGACCAAAAACTCCAAAACCGATAAAAAGATGAGACAGAAACTAGTCACAGAAGCTGCAAGCCAACAGCAACTGTGAAGGAAGGAGCTGCAGAAACTCCTGGTTGACTTTGATTTATTTATTCAGGACCACACAATAAGTTCCATTAGATCACATTTAGCCTATTTAACACAAAACTATCAGAATTATTTCAAGTCCTAAAAAATGCATTAAAGAAGAACTAGACACACCTCAGCCAAGAACCCTTGGTTATCTAAATCAGTGTTCAGCTGCTCAGTTGTGATTGGTGGAACAACATTCTGCTGCATGCTGACTGGCTGTCACAGTATGACATCATCAATAAAAAGCGGCCTCTGGCACCTCCTCTGTTCTCAGTTTGTAGTTTCAGTTTTTGTTTTTGCCAGACGACGACGAGCTGCAGCTCTGCCAGATCACCAAAGTTAATCAGTTTTATTTTGTGACAATATTCTTCTTCTCCTTTCCCTTCTTATCCCTTGTCTCTGCCCCTCTGCAGCCCCTTTTAAATAGTCTCCAGGACGTCAAAGACTGGTTGTCCCAGAACTGTCCGACTTTGAATGAAGACAAAACTGAAGTTATTTTGTTTGGTAATCGCTCTCCTCTTGATGGTTTACCTGGTTTTCTTGGCCCACTTGCTCCCAATTGCTCATCTGTGGTCAAGGATCTTGGAGTGTTTTTAGACAGTGCTTTTAAAATTGAGAAACAAATATCTTCAGTTGTTAAAACCAGTTTTTATCAGCTCCGTCTAATTGTCAAAGCAAAATCTGACATTCCCCACAAAGACCTCGAAACTCTTATCCATGCTTTTATTACATCTAGGCTGGACTATTGCAACTCTTTATATGTTGGTTTGGAACAGGCATCAGTCCATCGCTTGCAATTAGTCCAGAACGCTGCTGTGCGTCTTTTAACTGGTTCTAGAAGGCAGGACCACATCACTCCTGTTTTATCTGACTTGCACTGGCTGCCTGTTCACTTTTATATTGATTTTAAGATTATTTTACTTATGTTTAAAGTTTTAAATGGTCTGGCACCCAGTTATTTATTGGCCCTGTTGCACTTTTATACCCCACACAGAGAGCTGAGATCTTCTAATCAGATGCTTTTAGTGCAGCCAAAGGCAAAACTAAAGCGTAGAGGGGAACGGGCTTTTGCTGTGGCGGCCTCCAGACTCTGGAACAACTTGCCTCTTGAGATTCGTACTGCAGAGTTTGTTCAGTCTTTTAAATGTGACTTAAAAACTCACTTTTTTACACTGGCTTTTAATTCAAATTCAGTTTGAGCTACCTCAAGAATTTGTAATTTGTGTATTTTATTTGTTTTTAGCTTATTGTATGTTTTACTGCAGTGTGTCTGTGAAGCACTTTGGTCAACACTGTTGTTTTTAAATGTGCTAAATAAAGTGATGATGATGATGATTAACCTGAAAAATTCATGAGAATCCATTCATAATAGACAGATGGTTATTTAGATGGGTGGGCATGAAGGTATTAGTGCTAATAAACGTTAATAAAAATAAAAAAAATTGTGAAGTTTTAAAATTCATCAGTAGAAAACACTGTTCTGCTTCTGTTCAACAATCTGTCTTTTCCACATGTCTGGGTTCTGACGTAGAGAAATGTTTTCTTACAAAGAAATGAAGAGTGGCTAAATCAAACAAAAAAATGCATAAAGTCTCCCAAAGGGATGAAAATGTTCTGGTCTGATGAGCCCAGTGTCGATCTTTTGGGCCAAAATTCCAAAACGTGTTGTTTAGTGCAGAACAAAGAATTATTATCTTTTATCTTGTTTATTTTTGTTGCATTTAATCATAAATTAAACATATACAGTTGATTTAAAATATATTTTTATTGTTATTAAGCAATATATATATATATATATATATATATATACGTGTGTGTTTGCTATTTAATCTACTTACAGAATTGTCTCATATAGCAGTTCACTGATATATTGTCCAGCCTATTTATCAGCCCTGATTTCCTTAGATTTGGGTGATCAGTGTGAGACATGAGAAGCCAGTCATCCACCAGTGACAATCCAGTGAAAATCGGTCACTTTCCCTGTTTGCTCTGTTGCACTAATGTCCAGTTAAAACCAGTTTTTTATTGTTTCAAGAGTATTGTTCAATGTTTTTCAGTAAAATATGATTGGAACATTGAAGGTTATATGACACCTGACAGTGTCAGGTGTTAAAAAATATCTGTTTCAACCAACATAGGAATACTTTTTAAGATTAAGGGTCGGCCAGAAAACTGCAATCGGTGCACCCCTAGTCTCACACAGATGGACCAAAACATGACCACTACTGAATACTGTGCATGTGTACTACCAGCTGTCATTTAGTGTGGAGGGAGCCAGTGATGTGCGGATCGATAAAATCTAGATACCACCAATACCAGATCTTTATGCAACATTGTATCTGTTTTCAGGTCAACAATTTGTCTGTTTTATTTTGAACATGTTAACTACTGATAATCATTTTAAACAAAGAAGAGAGAAACAAAATATACATTCATTTATTTACTGTACAAGGTATATGTACATTGTTATTTATCACGAGTATAGTGTTTTTTGTTTTTCTTTTACTTATCTTTCTTTATTCTATCTCACTTCTCCCGTTTTGAGCTGCTGTAATGTGCAAATTTCCCCACTGTGGGATCAATAAAGTTTTATCTTATCTTATCTTAAACTGAAGAGGCAGAATTTTCTGCATGCACTTATCCAGCTTTTCCCTTACCATTATTCAAGGGGGATGCACGATAGAGCTGATCAGCAGTGCAGCTACGAGCTAATGTAATGTAGTGGAAGTTTTTTGATAGTTGTATTTTTAACTGTTATCCTTTATATTTACAAGAGTTAAAGTTCTTCTAGAGTTCTAATG
>NW_013952873.1:258229-259419 GCF_001266775.1 Austrofundulus limnaeus
ACCCCTAAATATTATGAGAATATTATGTTTTTGTTTGGTTTAGTATGTTTTTTTTACTAGTGCATTGCTCCTCATGTTCATTTTTCAAATAAAATCCAAAATAACCATTTATTGAAAATTTTTGAGGACCCCCAAGATAGGGCTCATGGACCCCTGGGGGTCCTGGGACCCCAGTTTGAGAACCTCTGATTTAAACCCATCCTGGCAGAAGAGAAAATGTCATCAAATCACCAGAAACTTGCACTCAGGTCATATATGTTTTTATCATGACTGCATGCACCGGGCAGTCAGGTGGGATGCGTGTAAACAATGCTGGTGGGCTGCCAGCTCCAGCTTTGGCTCAGACTGTTACAAGTGAAAAAGGAATAACTTCCTGCACCGGCAGGACTGCAGCAGTCCATTGCAGTGGGGTGTTGCAGGGTGTTTTTCTTCTTCTTCTTTTTTCTTCACAGAAACACTTGTGTTTTATATTTGCGCCTTGCCACACATTCTTCTGTGTTCACGGGGGAGGAAGAGGATGAGACACGGACTTTGTAAAGTCTTTCCTTCTTGTCACGTAAAGCATTCCTCACACGCAGATGATTAGTCACCTGTCACCACTACAAATGTTGGAGTCAAACTCGAATATTGTTTTTACACGTCTCTTCTTCTTGTGCACAAGGAGCAGACTTTTGTGCTGTTGTTGCATGAATTAATGCATGCAGCAATAAAAATGTTTGAATCTACTGATGCACGCAGAGGTGTATTCTGGTGTGGAGTCTATGCATCTTGGTTTGTGCTTTCATGCAGACATGTATTTGCACATAATTGGGTGTATAAGCATTGGAGCAGCCTTGTTACTATTCACCCTGTCATCTTCTGTTCTGTCTCGATTTCCACTTCTCCAATAAGAAAAAAAAAACATCTAGAAGTGCAGCTAAATCAGGAACAGTGCTCTTTGGCTTTTAGTAGTACTTTTCTACACTGTAGATGAAATTTGTAAAATAAAACAGAAACATAGACAACAATCACAGTTTAGTAAAACAAGTTGAAGTCTGACTGAGCTCTAGCGTTTAAACAAACTTCACAACAGAAACATTCAGGTTTAAACGGGTCTCTACATACAGTGGTTTGCAAAAGTATTCATACCCCTTGAACTTTTCCATATTTTGTCACATTACAACCACAAACATAAATATATTTCACTGGAA
>NW_013952873.1:262479-271035 GCF_001266775.1 Austrofundulus limnaeus
TGAGGGCTGATGGGTGAGTTTTCTTTGGTACTGGAACCAGACAGGATGTCTTCCACAACACTGGCACCTTCTCCTGGGTCAAGCTAAGGTTGAAGAGGTGTTGCTGAATCCCACAGAGCTGGTCTGCACAGGCCTTCAGGACTCTGGGGCTAACACCATCTGGACCTGCAGGGTCTGGTTCAGTCTCTCTAGCTGCCTCTTCACCTGACTTCTAGATACAGAAAAGTGGGAGGAGGAGGGAAAGGGAGCAGCAGCATCTCCTGATTTAGTTGAAGACAAACTTGTGGATGATCTGACTCCATGATCCATGGAGACCCTAAAGAGGCGCTGAAGCAGCTTTAATATCTTGTTTGATCTTGTTTTTCTTTAAACTTCATATTCATGATCATGTTGTAGATTTTCTTTTGTCAAGCCTTATTCGCACGGGATAAGCATAATCTGGGGACGGCCATGTAACAACCTCAGACATGTACGTTTGTTTGCATGAGTTAAAAAAATTCTTTACTCGTCGTTTTATCTGGAAACACAGAAAACAGGCACATCAGTCGAAGTGTTTCACACTGCTGGCTGCGATGGCCTACTGAACAACACGTTTTATGCACACATACTTAAGACTAAGGCTGCTATTAAGGCTGCCCTCAGTGCCTGTTTAAACTGACCTTATTCTGATCATAATTTCCCCACTGCCAGAACAGCTATCAATAAATATTTAACTATACAGCTCCAGATGACCAGTGAAGAACTTGTTCATTTATATCACAAAACAAACTCCACAATGTCTGTTTTTATGTGGCGTACTCACACAGGTTAACTGAAAACTGAGATTCTGCTGAAATTTACGGACATCTCTCGGATATGATGTTAGCGTGCTGCGCTAGGCCACAGCTTGGTGCTTTGGTACTACCAGCGCTAGCCAGCTGTACAACAGAAGAAATGATGTGAGCCACCATTTGCAGCGTGTTTTGCTCCTTCTCTTCAGCCCTTTCTTTTTGATGCTGTACATTATGGGGCGATAGGATTTTGCTGGCCTCCACTCTTCACCAAAAGCAAATAAAAAGGCGCCCAGGAAACAAAAACTGCCTGATTATGTCTCAAATCCTGCCCACTCCTGTCCAAATCCCAGAGATGCCTATTCGCATTGGGTTAGTTTTATCACAGGACCTCCCAGTTCAGCAAAAACAGCAGGTAATTTGTAGGGGAATTTTTACGTTACAAATTACTGACATGGCCAATTTGCAGGGGATTAACACCACATCACACAAATGATGTGGTCCTTCGGTGAAACTAATCTTGTCAGAATAGGACTTTAGATCATTAAAAGTTAAATAAAAATTAAAAAGTTGTTGTATTTTGGGTTTTCAGGCAGTGGCTGAACTACCATCCTTCACTGTCTGAGAATTTTCAAGTTTACGATACTTGTTTTCCACGTGTCCATTATAACCTCTTACCTGTAAGGGCATAAAAGGAAATGGGAAGTCAAAAGTGGCACCCTGATCCTCTTTAGTCGACTCTTTGCATTTCCACAAGGTATTTATATCATGAAAGAACAAATACGAGGGTTGAGATTTCCCCCCTGCGGCCTCGGCCTTCCTGTTCTAACAGAGTCGACCTGAGTCAGATCCTCTGATTGGAGCCAGATCCTTCGTCCTGAACTTTGTCTTTTTCCACCCTTCAGCCTCACAAAACTAAAAGCTTTGGTCGCTGTGTTAGTCCCACATTAAACAACTCCAGTACGATGTTGTGAAACGTCAGGGTGGGGGTCGGCTCGCGGAGAAACATGTGTCAAAGATGTCACGCAGGTGAAATGAGGTTGAGGGGTGACATTCCAGCAGTGAGCATCAATGTAGTTCTTGGGAAGTAGACCGCTGCTGCTAATTCCACATTCTCTCACCCCACTAAGTGCTTTTCATTTTTATGAGGAGGAGGAGGACATCTGTTTGCATCATACAGGAATTCTCCAGGGGGTCTTTTTAATCTTCCGTGGAAGATCTATAATGTGAAGATGCTATTTTTGTCTCCTCTCCTCCCCGCATGCTTTCCCGACCCCCTAATACTCCACTATCACACCCCAGGGGTCCATGAGTTGTCATCTGAAATACAGCGAAGGAAGGTAAATGTTCTGCAGGTGTTTTATTTTACTGCTCCAAGGAGTAAGCCCCCCCTCCCCACCCCACCCCACTCCATGCTCTGTAAACGTCCACAGCACCTGGGGGTATTGCGAAACCTTTTTTCACCATAAATACCCCAAATTCCTCAAACTTTCAAACCTCATATATTTTTGAATTCCTCCGACTCTTCGTATCCAACGATGCTAGGACTCGGGGAACAATGAGGCGCGCTTTGCGATGTCTTAACCGACCCCCACCCCCACCACCACCACCAAACACACAGGCTTCAGCTACACCCCCTGCGATGGGTTCCAGATCAGGAATTTGATGCATTCTCTGTTTCGCATCACCTCGCAGGAATGCAGCGCGCGTGCCACAAGCCTCATAACCACGGCCCGATGATTATGAGGATGTTATAAAAAGAGAGCGATGATGGGATACAGACGCTGCTGGGGGTCGTTGGGGTGAGGGGTGGGGGGGGTCTGGGAGTGATGGGAGGCGGAGGGGTAAACAGAGCGCATCCGGCGCTCGACTTGACATTAATGACAGGCCAGCTTGGTTGTATAAGGCGGTGTCAGTGCAGCTGTGGTATGCGCCGAGCGCATCTGGACCACAGATTTTTTTTTTTAGGAACTTGTTTTGTATGTGTGCGTGTGTTTGTTTGGTCCATCTCCTTTCTCTCAAATGAACAACTGTTGCACGATAGAGGGAGTGAGTTTAAGCTTGGTTGGGGATCTGAAGGGGGGGGATGAAAAGCGGAGATTTTACAAGGTAGAGTCATCTGCCTCCAGTTTAGATGCTGTTGAGGAGACCAACTCTTAGGAGGAAAAATTCGTTTTTGGGTGGATTGCAGGTAAACGATGAGCTGCAGACTCAGCACAGTCTGGTTGTTCTCCGTTTGAACTGACATGGAGGAAAACCATTTCATGCTTTTGATAAACATGCTTGTTTATTTTGTTGTGATTCGTGTTTACGCAGAAGAGAAAGAAAATCGTTTGCAGGTTGCTTTTTTTTCCATGGTATCATTTGACACGAACCTGAGCTGAAAGACAGAAATCTAATCATCTGTAAATCAGACCTGTTTAATGAAAAATACTTTCCTTTTCCCCAACTCGAGTTTTATGTTACTGCAGTTGCATCCAGCTATCATCTCTTACCCGCTTCTTTCACTAGTGCACAGGCCCAGCAGACAGTGTGTGAGGGGCAGCGGGGGATCCACCCTGGACAGGTCGCAAGTCCATCACAGGACGAGACAAACAGCCATTCTCTCTCACTCACATAGATTGCAGGTTACAGATGAGCCTAACATTCATGTTTTTGGTTTGTGCAGAGGAGGGCTGACACCGGTGTACCCAGAGTACACCTAACCCTTAACCCTACCCCTAACCCCACATAAACATGGAGAGAACATGATAACTCTACCCAAAGATTCGATCCGGCAATCTTCTTGCTGAACGGCAACAGCTCTACAAACTTAGCCATGTGCCGTCCTTACTGCAGTTGCAACATTATCTAAAGTTAAAGAGGATGTTGTGACTTTTTAACCCTTACAGCAGGGGTCCCCAAACTTTTTCCTGTAAGGGCCACATAACTTTTCCCTTCTCTGGTGGGGGGCCGGAGTCAGTTTGTAACAGAAAAAGTGTGACTATTGCAGGAGTGCCTAAATGTAAAAATGTATTGTTTTCCAGAAAGCACAATCAAATAAGCCTCTCTGGGTTCTTCATTCTGCTGAGCTAACAGTCCACTTTTTAGCTTTGAGAGTTTGTTTGCTTGCATTTGGCCTTGCAAGCTATCATACTTGTCTTTGTGACGGGATTCATAGTGTCGCCGCAGATTGTATTCTTTGAATAACACCACCGCCTCTTGACAGATGAACAAAAAAAAAATCGTTTGTCCACTGCAGTTTAAATACCCTGCATTCTGAATCTATTTTTCTCTTACCTAATCTTTTCACCATTACTCCGTTCTCTCTTTGAGAGGGGCGGGTTTAGGATTTTTTTCTGGGGGTTGCCAGATAGGGGCACATACCGCAGAAGGGTGGAACAGAATGTCATGTTATATGCATGTTTGTATGAAATAGTTAATAATGAAAATAGTTCATAAATAAGGAACATTTTATTGCAAAAGTCCAACTTTATAATCAAATATAAATACACATATATGAAAAAAAACTAAATGCTCTCTGGTATTGTTCTGGGGGCCGGACCAAATGGGGAGGCGAGCCGGATTCGGCCCGCGGGCCGTAATTTGGGGACCACTGCCTTACAGAACGAAAATAAAGACGGTCAGCTGGCAGGTTGAACTGTTTCAGCTTCACTCATGAGGATTAAAGTTTTTTTTTTCAAATATCTTATTGTCAAAAACACACAACAGGTAATTTAAACATATTTCTTCTTTAGCACTCATTCAAACCTTATATCAATTTCTATAAGAAAGTGAACAAAAAAAAGTTAAACTCTGCCAAGGATTTTTTTAAATATGTAAAACTGGAGTGATTTTTTAAGCCAGTGGATCCTAAATTCCTGGTTTAATGCCTCCTGAGAGATTACAAAATGAGGGTGACAATTTCATTAGGAGTTACTCTTGCACAACTATGTTACAGTAAGATACTGATAAAACTGGAACATAGGAGGTTTAAACAGTGAGGTCACGGAAAATCAATGTTACTATTTATAGCTGTTTTCTTAGAGTATCTACAGTGAACACATCACTGCAGTCGGACAGCTGATTTAATCCTGAAAACCATCCTCACTGATTAGCTCTCCTGCCCTCTAGTGAGACATCTGATCACAGGTTACACGTCACAATAAATAAATAATGTCCTTTTCTTTAGTGTTGAAAAGAATGAAGAGGACGTAGATTTTGTCTTATGTCTGTGGTCTCTTAATTTAATTTACAACCTGTGGCCTGAAGTCATTTGTCTCAGTACCAGTGAGACAGAGATGTGCAGTGGGAGTGACAGATGAAGTGAAGGAAGAAGCTGGAGGTGACAGAGATTTTAACAAGATTAAAAAATGAGTATACCAGCGCTATGTTTGGACATGTGTAGAGAAGGGACAGTGGACAAGATGGTAGAGCTGCCAGGAAGGGAAAGATAAGAATACACAGGATGGATGCAGAGGGTTGGTTTGTCCACAAGGGTACAGAGGGATAGGGTGAGACCATATGTGACCCATCATATCGAAATGAGGATTAAGTCAAATTTGGTCAAAATGATCTCATTACATTTTCAGATTCTTGGCTTTAAAAGCTAACTTTTGATACCTGGATCATTCAGATATCATCAGTAAATCCATATATACTGTTTGTCTTGTTGGTTACAAAAATACATAAATATTTGGTCTGAATCCTAATTTTATGTCATTTTAATGAGGAATTTTTGATGTCCTTATAAAGAGGAAACCTCAAATTATATTTGAATATTGAGATTTCCCAGCTAAAAAGAAACAACACTTTGCTAGCTCACAGGGAAAATCTCAAAATTTTAAGGCGTTTTTCCTCAAAATCAGTTTTTTTTGTTGCTACTGCTCAAAAAAGTGCTTCAAATTTTTAGTTTTATGATTGTATTTCAGACAGTTCATTCAAATGATACATTGATGATGTCGTGGCAAGTTTATCAAGAATGCAGAAACACGTTGGAATGAATGCATCTTGAAGCTGTTCTGTACTCACTCTCAGCAGATGATGTTTCAAAAATCTTCTCAGGTTCTTCAACAGCTAAAAATAAAAATTCAATGTTCTTATTTTATTTATTCAAGATCATCCATCACAATCATCACCAGCGTATCTCTGTTGTTAAAACGATTTACCATAAAAAGGTTCTTTTCATCCAGCTGGAGTCACGGTCCTGAGCAGTCCAGTCCTTGCTCACTCGTATCAGTCCACCTGCAATGTGGCCTTGGTCCGTCGATCTCCTAGTGGTCTCTGCGACAACGCCAAACTGTTATGGTAATATTTATTTAACAAAGACAGAAATACGTGGTCCAAGAATGAAGGTACTCCATGAGATGATCAGCTGAGTTTTATTGCAACAACAGGAAACACAGACAACCTGGCCTGTCTCTGTGCCTCTGCTTCTCTCTGTCTCTCCACACTACTGTTGAACTGTCGAACACTGTGTCTCGAGAGGCCTCATATACTGTATATATTAACAAACACCATTCTGTCATCTTAGCCAGATTTGATACAAGGTCAATGGAAAACACAAAGATAAACACAAGTAATATCTAAGAATGACTGTTGTTAGCAAATCTTGTTCTGACTTTAATCATTCTGTCTGCAGATAAACAGCATGTCATGAAAACCTAGGTCATAAAAGGATGTCATGAATTACTTGCTTAAACATAAAGTATTAGTTCCACCACAATGACATTTATTCATAATATTTTGATAAAATGCATTTTTTGTTAACATTTTAGTCAAAACACTATATTTGCCTATTTCTCCATACACCGCTTTTAGACTTAATCCTCGTTTCGATGTGATGGGTCACATAGAGTTAAATATCACTAGAGTGAGCCCCTCCTATCACCACTGTTAGCATCTGTGACAACATGGAGGAGCAAAGATGGTGTCCAAAAAGGTCAACAGCTCTCTCCATTTCCAACCATCTCTACTGCTAGAAATAAGTCATTTTGTTCCCTTCTGATGTTGCTGAAGCAGACAGTTCACCTGTACGCACCTCAGAGCAGTAAGAGTAACCTCTGCTTTTCACTAGTTCCTCACAAGTTTCTCATTGACTTCAAACTTTCTTTCTGCAGCTCATTTTTTTAAACAGGTAGGCTACAGGAACAACATAAAACGCAGTTATCAAGCCTAGAGCGCCCTCTTATGGCTGCAGACGGTAATGTTTACTCCTTGGTTCATGTCAATCAGTATGAGCAAAAGGCATCAGTCAAAAAATGCACCATGGAGAGAAAAATAAAACAAAACATAGATAAGATCCTTTGTAGTATAAGTTGCAGGTACGAAAGAGGATTAGGGTCACTGGGAAGCTATTTTTTGATCCTAATCTCAGAATTCTGAGGGAAAAAAATCTGAATTTTGAGATTAAAGTCAGAATTATTTTTTAAATATTAAAAAAATATTAAATATTAATCTTTAAACATCAATATCTCTATCCAGATAAGAATTTTGTTAATATTATAGATAGTTTTTACAATTTTAACCAGCCCTTATCATTATTTTGCCAATATGTACAGTAATGCTAAATACAAACACTAACTGGCTGTCATTGCTACAGTCATGTGACCAAGACACACTCCAGCTGTGTTATAGAACCTCCATGATCTGCAGCTGAATGAAAATAATTCAGTCCAATGTTCACAGAAATTCAAGACATGCTTTATAACAGTTCAGTCTTCACTTTTTACAAACATATACAATAATAAAAAAATCACAACAGTCAATCATGACAGAGTCAGATGCACCGGTTCTGTTTAAAAGCAAGTATGAACGTTCTGTTAGGATCTCTAACAGAGCCGAAGATGTTCTCTGTTTGCAAGCAGGAAATATTCAGCTGCCAGTTATAAGACAGAGCTGAACTAGATTAAATTAACTTGGAAACACTTGGATGATGAGAAAACATTTAAGCCATTTTAGATGTTTTTAAATTCATCCTTAAGAAGGCAACTTTGTTAATAAAATAGGAATTTAAAAAAAGTCACAAAGCAGGAAAATGTTAAAATAGTAACAAGACGTCTCATATTCATTTGTTCCAAAAATCAGTCCCGCTGGGTTTTCTGACAGACTTAAAACCTGACACGGACCTGTCTGGATTTGTTATTTCCAACTCAAACAGGGAGGCTAGTTTTGTTCATTTGACAACAATAAAAGTAGTGCTTTTTTCCACACAAATACAGAGTTAGGACTAAACTAAAGAAAAGGTAGGTGTGTGTATTATTGCAGAACTCCCAAACTAAAGATAATTGAGGATTATTATATGCAAGACTGCTAAAGTGTTCAAAAAATTAGATTTTTACATTTGAAACCTTTACTTTTAAAATCTCATGAGTTAGTTCAAACCCATCTGAGACCAGTCATCATATTTCTGCTAGAGTATCTGTATAATGTGGAGTTGAGGACATCTCAAAGGTTTATAGAGCTGTTTTTGTTGAAACCAATCTGAAATCTTTGAGGTTATTGTTGTTTTAGGACAGCAGAACTCTGCGTTGGCCTCGACCTACTTGAATTAGCTTTTAACGTGTCCATCCAGTCAGACTTAACCTCTGGTTTTATCCAAACTGAGGCTGTTCAGGTAAAATATATGTTGCTCATAATCTCCTCAAGAGAACTTATTAAGCTAACAACAGCGTTGTGTTGGTGCAAAAATTAAAATAATAACTCAGCTATACAAGAATCATCAACCCTGTTCTGAGTCATGACTGTGAAAGCATGTAACATGTTCTGGACTTGTGTCGGGAGATGATGATGATAATAATAATAATAA
>NW_013952873.1:271156-295548 GCF_001266775.1 Austrofundulus limnaeus
ATTATTTTGTGGTTAAAAACATCTTTAGCTGCCTAACTGTACAAACACCAGTGACTGAAAGTACAATTAGCAACAAAAAGCTATTCAAAGCTAACAAAGCTGTTTTCATTCCACTATTTTCTCAGTTTTATCACTTGTTTAACAGGTTATTGTATGGGAATTGGTAAAAACACAATATGAAGCTGTGATTAATCTCTGCTCAGTGACTTTACATCAACAGAGACAGATTTTGCGCAGCTGACACCTAAGGTTAATGACAGATAATAGTTATCTTAATTAATGCCCAATGAGGAAAAGATGCTTCATTATCTCAGTAAACTTGTTTGTAGGATCTGACCACCATGTTTCTGTTTCAGCTGCTAAATAGATGTTACCAAACACAAGATATCCCATCGGGCCTGTCTGCTCCTCCTGTTTTAGTGGTGTGCTGAAGAGCTGGCAGCAGCTCTACTGAGCATGTGCAGCTTGGTTCTTCATCTCCTGCCATTTCTTCTCCCGCAGACTGAGCTCAGCGTCAGTGAAAGCTGCCGGACCCCAGTTTGTGATCTTCTGTGGTCCCTTAGAGCCTGGAGAAGACAAACATCTGATTATTCCCCGGCGACACAGTCTACAGAAGCTGTGAAAGGACATGCTTATAAAACTTATTTTCATGATTTACTGAGAATTTATTTCACCCCCTCAGTCATAAAGCTTGTTTTCAAGATAACGGCATAATATATTTGTTTTTCAGAAAAGCTCATTTTCTTACAGAAATCAGTTAAATAAAAGCTGCACTTCTTTAGTAAAAAGCAGTACTCATAGTGACAACCACCATCCATCATTGAACACCACAATGTTACAGGTACAGTGCTACAAAATGATGAAACAAGGTGTGGTAAGAATCTCGTTTTCACATCATTACTTCAGTATTTTGAGGGGGAAAAGGGCATCTAAAGAAAACAGCCTGGTTGATATTTATCCAGGGAAGATGCTAAAATGACTCTTGTCACAACCAGTTTTATCATTTAGTATGACAAACTCAGCTAATAACTGTTAAACATGGACAAAATAACAATATGAACAAACCTAATAGCTACAATGCTACTTTTCTTCATGATGATTATCATGAATGAATAAAAGTAGCATCATAGTTATTAGGTTTCAAGGACTTATACTGTATTGGTGCAATATTCATGGTGAAACTTTTCCATTAGCAATTTATTTTTATTTAAACTAATGTCTGGAAATCATCTGGGGACCCTCACTTGATGTTTCATGATCCATAAACTTTGTAAACCATTGATCTAATGTGTTGATCAACAATGGATGTTCTTTGATGAGACATTTTCAGCTTGAATTAGTTCCCAACATGTCTGTACTCATTTCTGATCACCTTGTTTAACTGTGATTTTTACATAATTTCTCCAGTCATCAGAACATAATGCACCTGTCAGTAAGTTGTCAGAGTTATAAGATCTGATGTGGCACCATGGTCTGTTTTCTGTCCTAAATATTGGAGGAGTTACTGCCTCTATTTTCTAATTAGAGTTCTTTGTTAAAACTTGCAATAAGTTATGCTGCGTTCACACCGACCAAATTTTGAGCGTCAGGTTTACATGCAAAGTTTATGGTGGATGCACGTTAAGGAGTGTCAGGAAGTGCTGCGGCTCATCTAGCACGGCGCGTTTTGAACAATTGGTATGCATCCATAGCGTCAGACACTGGAGATGGAAAAGCTGAACTTCTGCAGCTCAATGCGGAGCATCAACCAATCAGAGAAACTCCACTGTGTGACGTAGAGGTACATTCTCTGATGGGACCGTCTCCTGAATGCTGTCCACTAACCTGAGATAGATGGACAGGAGCGCTTTAGCTGAAATCGAGTGCCCGTAGATGGTCTCCTGGCAGGAGATATCAGCACCGACATGGGTCAGTGGGTCGTCAAACCGAGCTTGGGTCAAAAATAGTTCTGAAAGCGAGCCTCGTCAGCTCCTAGGTGCTGAAACTCACCAAACTCAGAACGCCTCTGAATTACCTGGTGAATTAATTATGAATTATCTGGTGAGCACGGCGTTCTCTTGCTCTCAGTAAATAAAGCAGAACCACTTTCTTAATTTCATCCACCATTAAACAGTGACTGGCAGAGGAACACAACCAAGAGGTACTTCCCGACCCACCTAGAGCCTCTAGAGCAATTTTGACAAGCGTTTGACCTCAAAGTGCACGAACGTCCAACTTGAAGCATTAAATGCGTTTTTGACAGTGAAAACATGTTCGTTGTGAATGCAGCATAAGTGAAATAGGCAAAATTATTGAATAACAGCTGAAGATGAAAGAAAAGAAATGAAGTGAAACCCTAAAAGAACTAAACTTGATACTAAATAGTTTTTTAATGTCTTTAAGTGCTTTTTAATGATAAAAGTGCAGAAAGACAGCAGCGGGTCATTACCTGGCTGTATGAGCCGTAATAAGCCTTCTTGATGAGCCACTTTGTGTTTCCATGACTTTGTGTTGTTCGCTGCATCTTCCAGCTTCTTCATCACCGTCTGATTCATCCATGGAAATAAAGTAAAAACAAATCACATCAGAAAATGATGACTTTTAAAAATAATTTATTTTCCTGATAATATTTTAAGATAGTGCACACTGTTACAAACATCTGGTTTTACATCTGGCTGTCTCCCTGATGTGTTTGAAGACGGTCTATTCATTGTCAAAAAGAAACCACAGGTCCTGGTAAAGACCTCCCACTGCAACACTCGTCATGTGGAGTCAGAATCAACAGGGACAGCGTGGCTGTTCATTTTTTGTTGAAAATGGAGGCGTTGGAGGAGGATGATCTTGTATTTCTATTGTTAACTAAAGAGAAGCACCATTTATAAATCCAATTATCTTGTTCCATATTTGTATTTCCTCAGCAAACATCTCCAGCAGTGGGTAAAGAGTGTCATCGTTCATTTGACTGAATTTGAGTTTGTACACAGCAGATAAATAAAAACGAAGAACAAAAATTTAACTAAACACTACAAAATCCTCATTTCTGTCAAGTGAGATGTTTGCGTTTTATATTCATAGTTTGTTAGAGTCTGCTGTTGACAAGTAAGAGTTTATTAGATCTACAGATTTTCTTTCAAGTAGTACTTCTTAATTAGTCAAAAACACAAGAAATCTACATGAGACCAACATATCTTTTGGTACAAATCATGCAAAATAGATCTGATGGGGGTTGTTCACTTAAATAATTTGAATCACTTATCATTTTTTGAACTTTGAGTTGTTTTAAGATGAAAGCAATCTACAGGCAGAGAGCTGTGCCTACAACAGGTAAGATATTAATTCTTCACAACATTTCCACAGAACCCCTTTTTAAACATTCTAGCTATTCCTTTATCCAAGCTATGGTGTAAAAGGAACAGCTCATAAACCATTTCAAAATTAAACAAACACTGATTTCTACAGTTAGTGTTATCACTTCAACATCTGAAGCCCAGCTTCGCTGTGTTTTGTAATAATTACCATAAGGCAGGGGTCTTCAACAGTTTTCAGTCTGGGACCCTCAAACTGATGGCAAGTTGAAGCAAGGATCACATATATGTATAATATAGTAATATATGAGTGTATGCTGACATTTGTTGTTCACTGCTGGGCTGCAGTATTGTATAAATATTGCAAAGATTACTGCACTAATAAGCTTTCAGCTAAATACTGTGAACCTGACAGAGCAAACATGACAAGGCTGCATGACATTTTATACTGAAATACATTATTTCATGCCTCTATCAATTGTTTACATGTTGGATTCACAATAATGTGTGTTCAAGATATAACTTTGATGAAAGAAAGTATTTAAAAAAATAGGATTTTTATGACCCCCTGCAGTACCTCTGCGACCCCACTAGGGGTTGTGACCCAGATGTTGAAGAGCTCTGCAATAAGGCATATTTAAGGTTCTGGTTATAGATTAAAAATAAACTGACTTGGTACTGCTCCAGCGCTCCTTGTCTCTCTAGCTCCAGGACCTCCAGTTGTTTCATGGCAGCCTGCAGGGCGCTCTCCTTGGCCAGACGCTCCTTCTCCAGCTCCTGTTTCTCTGCCTCCGTTTCTGAGATGGCCCGCTGCTGCCGCAGGTGGATCTGCTCCAGCTCTGCTCTCTTCATGGCCTCCTCTTCAAGCAACCTGGTCCACGCACAGACACGAGTCAGTACAAGCTGTAGTGTCATACACATCGCTGTGCAGGCCTCTCTCGCTGTCAGCAGGTATGGTCTCTGTACAGGTGTGTTGGGTGTAATGACAGCAGCCAAACAACAGCTGTATGAACAGCAAACACGCCTTCATTCAACCGTATGTCAAACCTAACACATATCCAAAATCTGTAAAAGATTCATTCAACATGTTCTCAGCTATAAAAAAAATGAAGTGGACATCAGTAGTTTACTGAGAGTGACAGCAGGTGGCGCTGTAGTTTTAACACTGACATGCATGTAAATGTTTTAATGCACTTTATCAACACAAAATCTCAAACTTGTTCACACATAAATAGTGACCTCAAAAATTAAATGATTAAATATTTCATTTAGTTTGCAGTTGCTGCAATACTGCATCAATGTAATAAAAGCTCAACATCGTGGCTGAGCAGATTCCATCAAGAGCTACAACGTTGCCACTGATAAAACAAATAAGCAGGTCAGGTTGATCCTGATCCCACTGTCCTGCTCCTGCAGAGCTCCTCTCAGTCACAGAGACGACCTCAGCCTCTCCAACCTCATGAGGTCAAATATATTCATTAAGAAACTATATGTGACGCCACAAATTTAACAGCAACCTAAAAAAAATTGAAATAACTTTAAGTAAAAGCAGCTTGTTACTAAACTTCAAGTTTAGACAGCAGTGGAGTGAATGAAACACATGTCAACACACTGTTCCCTGGTCAGCTGATTGTGAGGTGTAACGTTAACGTCAGCAGAGAGGAAGGAAGGCTGAGGGAGGAAATGCTGTGGCCTGTGGTGAGAAGAATAAATGTCTAATACTTTATGAAACTTGCATCAAGAAAACTGAGAAGCAGATTAACATTAACTGATGGTAAACTAACAGTTTAGCAATAAAACACTTTATTATGTCCGCCTGTGTTAGTTACGATGGGAAAATAAAAATCAATCCTTCATATTGACTGTGAGGATATTTTCTCCTCCAACTCATGACTGACCGTGCCTGCAGCTTACGGACGGTTTCCTCATCCTGTCTGGCGCGCCTTTCCTCCTCCAGAGCGTCCTCCAGCTGGTGATACATGTCCTCCAGCTCATGGACCCTCTGCAGGTACTGGTCCAGCTCAGTGGACTTCTGGGCCACCTGCTCCTCCATCTCCTGTCGTACCTGTCAAACAAGGAACAAAATGTAGTTTGGTGCAGGTTGTTCTATTTACTGTGTAAATCCAGGCGACAAACTCACCTGCTGAAAGTTGTTAAATTCAATAAAGCATCTAATCAACATTAAAGCTTTTGTTTTGTTAAACAGCTAAGCAGAGAACGAGCATAAGTCAGGTAGATAAAGATCAATCTGATGGTTCACCACATGCACACTGCACTCAGCAGTTCACGATTCAGAGCAAATGAGCACTAATAAGCTTTTTTTCTTGACTCTCTAACTTTCTCTTCAAACAGTCCCACATAGCTGATCTCTGATAAACTTTTTTCTAATCCCGTTCATTTTGAACACGTTCATCGCTGCCCCCTACTGTGTTTTCATTAAGAGTCACCATCTGTAAACCAAACATCAGAGCAGCTTTTATTACCATCTTGTAAATCATGCAGCTTTCTTTCTGTTACAAATCTGATCAGGCGCGGCTCATCCATAATGGCAGCCTAAAACAATATTCATTCACCCCACAAAATAGTTCCTCTTGTAAAATGCTTACCGGTATTTACGCCTGCCATGTACTTTGCTATGATACCCAGCCCTACTCCTAACTACAAAACTACATTTTCATGTAGCTGATCTGTGGATCATGTTTCTTAGGTAATTTACCCTGTCGGTTACACGTTCAACAATAATACTGCAATACTTTGTAAGTGAAGATGTTGTATGAAAGTAGCTCTTGCTCCGCCTCTGGTTCTGATGTAATAATTCAGTGAAAGTGGTTCTGAGCGACGCACCAGTTTTTCTCTCTCCAGTTCTATCCTGTAGCGGTCCTGCAGTTCAGTGTGGGTCTGAAGACGTTTTCTTTCTTCTTCTGCTGCGTTGGCTGCTGCCTCCTCCAGAGCCTAGCACACACACACACAGAAAATACTACTTTACAATACTTATTTATAAAAAGAAAAGCTTTTCCACCGACAGGTGAAGAAGCACAAGTTAAGAAACTTGAAACAAAACGTGGAAGATGGAAAAAGGTTTAGCCGTATAATCTCAGGAGCAATATCAACCTTGAAGACATTGCAACCAATAACTTCAGCTAAAAAAAACGTCAGACACAAAGGGTGAGAACAGAAATTCTAATACCAAAAATGAGTTTTGTAATCAAATACTGGAGACATTTTAGTGAAGATTTCACGGGCAAATTGAGAGACTTCTAGGTGAGATGCTCCTGTGGTGCATCGAAACTTTACATTCAGAAAAAAATTAAATGAACACAAAGTACTGTTCAAATATAAGCAAAAAATAAATAAGTAAAATAAATAAATAGAGCCTAGTCCATATTGCCTTCTACCTAATTATTAGCCTATAAATGGTTTAAGCTTTTCCTCATACCTCACCGGATCACTTGAATTCATGCCTCTATGAAAAAGTCAGTCTTGTCAGTATTTTTTATTTAAAAAAAACACATTCCTGCTGTACTAGTAAATAGAAAGGTGATACTGATTTTTTTCACTGGTTTTGGTATTTGGTATTATTTTAAATATCTTAAGTATATGTAAGTCTTATCTGTTTTATTTGTCATACTTTATGCTGTATTTTCATTTACACTGAATTTGCTCTCTAGGGTTTTACAGCAATATACATTTTAGTTGATTTATCCCTGTTCAAAGTGAGTCTTAGGAACAAGGCTAAAGATTCTACAAAAATATGCAAGCCTGCCTTGTTTCTAATTTAACCGTTAGTGGCAGTAAAAAAAATATGTCTGATTCAGAAAAGCTGGATGTGATTTAGGAGAACACACAGACTATTTTATTAATGTTGAAGATTACAGCTTAATGTTGCACTTACAGTGTTGATTCACTCAAAAAATAATTGTTGAATTTACTTAGTTAAATCAAGTGGTTTCATTCAATCAGTAAATATAAAGAGGTGTACTTACGTTACTGTGTAAAACATTTACTCCACTCAGTTGAGTGGAAACTTTGTTTAGCAAACTGAAGAAGTTGTTTATTGACTGTTTCCTCATCCAAACTGAAGAAACTAACCAGCACCTGCTGCCTAAAGACACCAATGTTATTCCAAATCTGTGCCTACGTTCTGCTAAACTGAGGGAACGAATTGTAAATCTGTGTGAACAAAATACTGAACTGTCATCACAGTTCCTTAAATTAAAAAACAGGAGTTTTACCTCTTTATATCAGGCTTTGACCATACTTTTACATCTTCATGCTGATATTCTGTCCTAATATAAAGAAATCATCATTCTTTAGATTGTCTGCATGTTTTAAACCAAGTTTATATTTTAAAAAAATATAAAAAATATCTATATTTTACCATGTCAAATTAAATAAATACAGGTGCTTTAGATTGTTGATGATGTGTGTGAATGTAGACATTAAACATTTAAAGCGTAAATGTAAAAAGAGATAAGAGGACCAGACTGGAATGTAACCTGGGACTGGTTACCCAGCTGTGAACTGTCTGCAAAATTCAACAGTTTACTCCTAACAACAGTGTGAGTCAGAACTTTGAGAGATCTAGTATTTGTTACCTTGGCCCATTTTTACTAAATATACTACTTTGTGGGGACCCACTGCTTCTAATGGGGCCCATTAACATAGTTCAAATGCCATTGGGGGGTCAGGGCTACAGAAACTAATGGTAGTCAGTACACGGTCCTTATAGGGATAGAAATACAAACTTGTGTGTATGTGTTCATTGTTCATTCATGTAAGAAACTATGTGAGACAGAGTCTGGCACATCAAGGCTGGATTGTTTGTAGTCCAGGATTGTTGACTCACACAAAGACAAAACTGTTTCCTCATGTACGAGTCATTGTGGGAATTAGTAATTTTTTATCTGCACATGTTTCAGGCATCAAATTGAAAATGAGTGAATATTTTCAAAAAAACAAAAAAGTTTATCCATTTGAACATTAAATATCTTGTCTTTGTAGTGTATTGAATATAAAGGATTTTTAAATCATTGTATTCTGTTTTTATTTATGTTTCACACAACGTCCCAACTTCATTGGAATTGGGGTTTTATAAATAAAAAGATAAGAAAAACTGTTCAAAAAAACTTAGCTGTATTATAGTGATCCTGCTTTTGTTGAAGCAAAATAAAACAAGTTTCATGTACCTCCAACTTTCGCTCATCTGTCTTCAGTAGGCTGTAAACAGTGCTGATACACAAAGCATGCACACACACACAGAATAAAAAAACTGTGCGTGTATTTTTATTTAGATGTGTCGTATGATAAATAAAAATAAAAGTAATAAAGACAAAACCCCCAAATGGGATGACAAATTATCCTTTAACCAGGTTTTTGTTTTCATTCATTACGGTTTCCCTCGATTTTTATCCTCCACTCAATTCTTTCTTCAGACCAACATGTCCCTCTGAAATGTCCAAAGCTAAAAATATAAAACGACACCAGCTTTTTCCCATCATCAGTATTCAGCCAATCAAATCAGCAGCCTCCACAGACAGGACGCTGACTGGTTTAGGAAGATTTACAAGAAAAACTCGTTTCAAGTGACGTCACCTCTCCTCCCCCGTCGTTCAGTCTGTATTCAGTGAGTGGGAGGACCTAATCGGCTGCAGGGTGAGGCTGATCTATTGTCAGAGTGCTGACCACCAGTTTTTAGGTGACCTACTTCAGTTGTACAAAAACACAACCATGTGGTTGTATTCAAGAGAGTGACAACCTGTGAATTTTAATTCAGTCATTTGGAACTGTGATCTCACCTCTGAGGAATGCTGCTGAATTGGTGTCCACCTAAACAAGTTTTAAAATCTTATATCCAGCCAAAAAGTCTTTTTGATCTTGTTTCGAGGCTGATTTACTAAACAAGAACTGATTGCGTAAGAATAATACTCTTGTTTTCAGAATGTGTAAGATTATTTGTCTTGTTGGTCAGAAAATTTGACTCAAATTAAGTCCAACATTTCTGCCAACGGAGTAAGTAAACTTTACTTGGTAAGATTCTTGAAATAAGAAAAAATTGAGTCAAATCAAGTTTTTGCAAGTGCAGAGACAACTGAGCAGGAGGAGTTTGAAAAATTCTGAAAATAAATGAAGAAATAGCATTTTAAAACACGTATAGAGAGAATAAATCCTCAAAATTTGCCTCTCCCGCTGTAGAAAAGTTACGTCATGTTGCGGGATCATTTCCTCCCTCCCTCCCACTACACAAAGCTTTAACAACCTTAGTTTTTTTCACAATCAAGTTGTTGGAGAACAAAACTGTTTTTTTATGTAATGTTACCCACAGAGATAGATGTGGATGTTTGTTCAGTCATAAATCCATCTTGCTAACGTAACATGTGCTTCTGTTCTGAGAGAGTGCAGCAGAGCAGCAGCGGGTTAGTTCAGCAGGCAGAAGCTCATGTATGGCAGGCAGATATTGCATTTATTTGTCTTCACCACACTTACATTCCAGTTATCTGAAATTGTTTTAGGACAGGACTATGTGCAGCTTAAGGTCCTGTCACACTTTAACATTTTAGACAACTTCTGCCAACTTAGACTTTTTTTATGTCCAAATTACTCATTTTACTTGAAGTACTGATTATAACATCCACTTTATTTTGATAATGTTGAAAATTTGAGAAATCTTTTTGTTTGTTATTGAAACCATTTTGCAAATATACAAAACATTATTTTATACTTCTGTTATGGTCATTTGCACTACAGCAAAAATGCTGGGTTTGATTATGATTACAGTTTTCTGCAAAATAAATGCTCTAAAAATTACATTATCTTTGCTTTTTATGATAATTTTCTACCGCGATATACTGTTACCGTGATGGGATTCAATTTGTACCGCAATATGAATTTGAGGTCATACCGCCAAGCCCTAGATGGAGGCTATGTTGGTTTCAGCAAACTCTCCTCCTCCAAACAGTGGAAACAAATCCACCCAGCCATAAATCCATGACACAACCAGCCAACTGAGCAGCAAATAAGCAGATAACACGAGCCGCGGCACACTGCAGAATCCACAGTTTACCATTTTAACTTAGCCTGGTAAAAACCAGACCCTTGTCCTTCACTTTGCTTCGTACAGAGGGTCTGGGCTCGCTGCTATAGAGAAGCGATTCTTGCAGGAGGCGTGGCCTCTGCTGAAGTGTGTGTGTCGCTGTGAAGGAGGCTAAGCTAAGAAGCTAACCGGAAATCGCGAACGCTGCAAACAATCCTACTGAGAGGAGAGAAGTACCGAGCCGAACGAGACGACTGTAAATGAGAGCTGCTGCTTTGTCAGACAAATTTAATTTAATTTTGGAAGCCTTATCAACACAGACTGGCTTCATTCACTTCCTCCACTGCTGTATGCTAAAATAACTAGCAGACACTGCGCAGAAAATCGATGTCATTCAAAACCCCGCCTTCTGTTTGTTGATTGGCCCAGGTAAAATAAACTACAAGCAGACACTGTGCAGAAAATTGATGTTCTGTTCTCTGATTGGTTCGGCTAAAAATCTGCCAGCAAAATCCCTGTCAATGGGAGAAGTCCCAGACGGAGCAGAGAAGCGAAACTAGAATTGAGCGGAGCTGCGTAGGAAGGCAAGGGCCAGGCTAATTTCAACCAGATAAAATAAAGAAGTTAGTTTGACTGAAGATTTGTAAGTAAAATGTTAGAATACAGGGTAACTGATCTAGAGCTAAAAACAAACAAACGCAATTGTCATCTATTGATTATCATATTAATCGGTATTGGCAATATGTCACAATTAACCATAAACTTTTTGCTAATGTGCTCTGACTGGCTGACAAAAGGTGGCTTCGAATGGGACAGAGAATTTCTGAAAACCATGCAATAGAATGGTGAATGTTTTGTGATTGCATTTTACTTATTTGCCCATTGCTGTGTTGTTTGTTTCCTTTGATTGAAAATTACGTTGCAGAAGTCCTGAGCAGCAAACTGTGATCCCGCCCACATCAAGGCAGGACTCAAATGAACCAAAACTGTGTAGAGGCAAGTAGATGTGGTGGACTGGACAATGAAAAAACAGCTTTTGTTTGCACTTCTGCTATACACAACTGTTTTCCATGGTTGTACTTTGCTCCTAATGCATTCACACATTCTTTCCAACGAAGATATAAAGCTCTGTCATAATGACCTCAAAGTCCAAGTTCCTTTTTAAAACTATATATCCATCAAGTTGCAGTTTCAGTTCAACATTTCTTTCAGCAGATCATTTTTGTGGTTGTCTTGGGATTTTCTATTTTTTATATCTATGATTCATTTCCAGCTGTGAAAGACTCGATCTGACCGAACATGATGTGCGTTTTCCTCCTACCTTCCTCATGTTCTCCAGCTCAAGTTGTTTGGCCTCATTGGCTGTCTGCAGCTCCCTCATCCTCAGCTCCAGCTCCTCCTGTTCAGCCTGCTGCTTCAGCCGTAGCTCTCGGCGCTTCTGTCGGGCGTCGTGGTGCGGCGCCGGCCGGCCCTGACGCAGCAGGTTGACGGCAGTCTGAATAGCTATGAGGAATTCATGGAGGAGGCACAAGAAGTAAGTAAAATTTTATTTATGAAGCACTTTTCTTAGAAATGACTTCACAAAGTGCTGTACAATACACAAAATACAACAAAAAGACATCAGAGCCGTCAAATATTTCCATCCCAAAAAGTTTATCAGCAACAACATTTAGCCAAGTAAAAAATAAAATATAAGAAACAACAATAAAAATAAAATACCAACCCAAAAAACATAAACATTTACAGAAAAATGTAAAAGTAAGTGGCCGTCTCTTTGTGATAAACAACCTCTCTGAGTTTCAATGAAAACTGATCCTTAGACAAATGAAAATTCATATATGAGCTGTAGTGCCCAAAAAGACCTGGTTTTTTCATATATCTGTTTTTCACATATTTTGCCAAAATTTTATTAGGTGTATGAAAGCTTTTTACATATTTTTGCAAACTTTGTTTACAGATAAAAGTCTATTGCTGTGAAAAGTCTAACTATTTTTGACTGACATGCCCATTTTGATTTTGCCCATTTTTTTGTGTGAGTTTTCAAAAAGCTGCAGAAAGAGTTGAGAATAACAGGTAGTGTTGAGGCTGTTTAATTCTTCTGAATTGGCGCTCTTAATAAATGACTCACCCTGAATCCATTCCTGCTTCTTCTTCCTTTCCGATGCACTGATTTCAAATGTTTTTTGAGATGACTTGATGAGGAAGAGGCACTTTTTCCCTTCTTTATCTTGTAACGGCTGCAGTTTAAAAAAATGCACTGTTGTCACATGCAAAAATGAAGAATGCAGCAAAACATTTAGCACGAAAATGCAATAATGGCACAATTCAAGATGTCTAGCATAACTTAACAGCTGTAGAGGTTCAGTAAAAGCATTGGTCTCTTGCCTCCACGGTGCAGCTTCCATCCAACAAGATGTCTCCTTTTTTCTCTGCGAGGTCCTCACCAACGTAGTAGGAAATGCAGTTGGGCTTCAGCACAAACCAGCGTTCAGTCCAGTTCTTCCTCTTGTGTCCCTTCTTCATCATATATCCCTACAAAGACAAACAAGGAGTTTTTCAGAAAAACGTCAAGCTTCTTTTCCCCCCAATCACTGGAAAATTTTCAGCTTTCAACTTTTCAGTTTAATTTATACAAAGCTCTGTTCTCTCTGTTGTAGATGCGTGACAAATATTACGTCTTTTTGTTCTCACATTTCCTCCAAAGCCCCCGTCTTTGCTCAAGCGCCTAGCAAAACCTTTTTTCATGCCGGTATACATCAAGTATTGTGTGATTGGTCAGAACGTCATTGGCATGTTTATGTTGAAAAGCAGCTGAACTGCATCGCTCTCAGTTCGCTTCAACTGCTCTGCTGAGGAACAGAAGGCTGAGGCTGCTTGAAAATACAGCCATCTTTACAACTGTTCCCACAAAACTTATAAAGGCAGTCAAATAACTCTTACAAAAACAATTAAAACACTTGTGGAGGCAGAAACAGCAAAGAGACACAGGTGATTCTTTGTGGCTGTGCCTCGGCCAAGAAGTGTAGGAACCCACAATGTGTCAGAAACAGTGGCCGTCTGAGATAAGATAAGATAAGATAAGATAAGATAAGATAAGATAAGATAAGATAAGATAAGATAAGATAAGATAAGATAAGATNAGATAAGATAAGATAAGATAAGATAAGATAAGATAAGATAAGATAAGATAAGATAAGATAAGATAAGATACGATACGATACGATACGATACGATACGATACGATACGATAAGATAAGATAAGATAAGCTTTTATTGTCATTGTACAAAGCACAATGAAATTACAGTTCAGAACACCCATTCACAAGAAGACAGAACATAACCAAACGTAGAACAGGTGTCCCCAGGTCATGCAGCCATAGACCCATGCACTGAGCAAGGATCATCATTATGAAAGATCATGAGGAGGTGCTACTCTTAAAAGAAAAACTAAATACCACATAAGGATAGATGAGGGGAAAAAACAATAACATCATATTATGTCCACAAAATGTGACACACTATGGTATTTGTACAAAAAAAAACCTCTGCAGAGCAAGAGCACATTTATTAGCCAGAGAAGTAAGTGAGTTTAAGGGGTGCTTATCTGAAGCCATGATTGTTGTATGCACTTGTGTGAATATCTGAAGTATAAGCCCGAAGAATCTAGTCAACCTGCCCAGCCATAGTTCAGAATGTTGATTGCTCATTCTGTGTGGCCTTCAGCTTGCCTACAGGAACCAGATCACAGACAGGAGTGTGGGAGGGAGGAGGGAGTGATTACTGATTCAGCATCCCCCTACATGGCCCTTCAAGGCCATGTAGGGGGATGCTGAATCAGTAATCACAAATAAATGTTTTCAGTCAGGCAGACAATAATCATTTTCCATCTGCCTTAACGTCTGCTGGTACATCCCAATGTGGCAAATCCAATCAGACAAAATAGTATGGGCAATCCCGCCGAGCCGAGCTATCAACTTCTCCAAGACCAATTCCATCTCACCAACAAAATCCATGGACCTCAGCTGGCCCACGATCCTCAGCAAGAACTGCTTGCAGACCAAGTTCCAGCTTGCACAGGGCTTGAGTCTGAGTGCTGATAGCACATCAATACTTCATATTGGTCAGGCAGCCAGGAAATGGCCTGAACAGCCACCAACACTGTTTGACAGAACACCAGGAGACCACCAAGCCAATCTGTAGAAATCCAGTGATCAGAATCCAAATATATATCCAGCTAGTTGTCCCAGTCGAACAGAGGTCCCACCTTTGACATGTCCTCCCATGGATGAAAATGTGTTCCAAGATTTCGTTAAGAGGCCAGCTAACCAAATCCATAAAAATAAAATCTATAATCCATAATTTCTGGTTTCAGATGAAAACATAGAGGAGGCTCCCAAGCAGCAAAGCAAGTAAGATAAGGGAAGGCAGTAGAGAGGAAAAAAAGGTTAAAATGGTAAATGGACTGTACTTGTTTCTACCCAACCAGGATACTCAAAGCTCTTCACACTATAATCTGTCTGTGCCCTCATTTACCCATTCACACTGCACTCTACTAGATCTCCTACAAAGCTAACATGTACAATCATCTATGGAGACTAATCAGTGCTAATTACATTCATACACTGATGGGACACACATCAGAGGCATTAGGGGTGAAGTGTCTTGCCCAAGGACACAACAACTGAGACAGCTGGAACGGAGGATCGAACTGGTGACCTTCTGGTTAAAGGTTGACTATCAGATGTATTACAGACATGTAAGTGTAGTAAACATGTCTGATTCATCATTTATTGATTGCAGAGGCAGACACTGTTGATTCGTAGTCAGTCAAACTCTGATCACAATGAAGCAAACTCAAGCTCTTAGTACTCTTTATATGTGAGGTTTCACACTTCCACTGTACAACATTTATTTTCAGACTTGTGACAAACGGTTTTGACTATCTTTGAATATCAGCTTTAGGGAAGTACATATCTCAATCTGAAAATATCCCAAGCTGCTCGTTGTTGTAGCAACAATCTGATGTTTTAGAACTGTGATTCCCAAACTCTACAGCTTTCAATATGTAAAGTAAAATTTAAGAAACTCTTCTTGACCCCACTTATTGCTGATTAAAAGATACAATCACAGCTTAAAAGACATTTTAAAAAAACATAATCAACTAATACTAATATTTGTTTTATTTTAGTTTTGCTCCCAGCATTAGAAAACACTGTTTCAGTGGACAAAGTTGGGCAAAACATGATCAGGAGTAGAAAGAACTGGTCTTTCACCACAGTTTGCAACAGATGGGTGCATAAACGTGCCACTAACTTGCCCACCCCAGGTAGTTTTAATCCATCAGTTATAATGTTGACTGTATTTTACCACAGCCTGGGCCTGCTGATGACGTTGCTCAGAGTTTAGATCACTGCAGCCACTTTACATAAACAAAAACACTTACAAAAGAACTGGCCAGTCATAAAATGTTCAATGTGCAATGCTGTAAGAACTAGTTCTGGATCGGGACAATGCACAAGATGTGGTCTCAGCAGCTGGTAAGCTAGGCAAACTATACAATTTTCATCACACACCCACATAAGTGACACAAGAGTGGGCCTTCTAACTGGCTATAAATCATCAGGTTTAGTCATCCTCATCTGCTGTGGAATAGTTATTTCTTTTTTTGTTTGTTTTTTTTTGTTTGTTTTTTGAAGGTATTATGTACCACCAATGGTGGGGTGAAAAGTTAATTTAATTCACAATGAAGTTGTCCATGGTATTAATTAAAAAACTGTTGCAATTTGAAGTAGGGGTGCACCGATTCCAGTTTTCTTGCTGATCTCTGGTCTCCAATCTTTGAAAAGTCTGATCCGCCGATTCCGATTTTGGCCGATGCCGATTTTTTTAATGGCTGACATTGTCAGATGTTATAAAGTCACAATACAACTTCAGTGTTCAAATTTTATTTTACTGAAATACTTTGAACAATGCGCTTGAAACAATACAAACTTGTTTCAACTGGATGTTAGGGAGTGCTCAGAGCAGAGCAAAACAAAAGAGGATGGTGGCTGATTTTAAGTCCTTTGTGGAGGTAGAAAAGCTAATCTTCTCCACCGATCTTCACCACTCTTATCTAAGAATTGGCCGATCTCTGATTCCCCAAATGTAAGGAAATCAGCTCTCATAAATCGGCTGGCTGATTTATCAGTGCACCTCTAATTTGAAGAGCTTACCTGTTGATGACCACCAGTCTACCCAAACCATTTTGTGATCAGAGTCGTAGACTTTAGGAATACCACTCAACATTTCTTTGATGAAAGTGGTCTTAAGAGAAAAAGTGTGGAGTCATAGTCTGAAAATGTTTTTTATCCTAAATATTTATGGAGTTACGTCATGGAAAAATTACTGTTTACTTTTTAATGGATGGACAGAAAGTCACAATCTAGGGAACAAAGGGTTTCCCATTGCTTTGTTACTGGGACACCAAGCTGGAGCACAGACAAGGTTTTTACAAAGGGGTCACATGTAGACTTGACCGACCTTTGGAATCAGTAAGGATCAACCTTGACCCATGAGGTTTCCAGCTGTTCAGTTTGACATTTTTATGTTAAAATTTAGAGCTCAGACAAGAAATTGTCCAGACACCAAGACAGCGCCACACCATAATAGATCTCATCATGGAACAAATGTATAAATACTGTATACAGTATAAATGTTTAGAATTTTAAAATCAGTGTTGTTCTTAGTTTTGTGTTTAGATCTAAAATATCTAACTGCTGTAAAGAATACAGATATGACTGAAGAACAGACCGTAAACCAGTGGAGTTTGTTTAGTCATGGTTCTGTCTGTACAGAGGTGTTGCTTACCTGTTTCAGTACATCCAGGATAAGCTCCTGGTAGACCTCGTTGATGCCCATAGACAGCGTCTGCTTGTCCATGCCCTTACTGAAGTGGCCCGAGCCCACCAGAAGGATGAGCTCCCAGACATTCAGACACTGCTGCTTTAAGCTCAGCTGCAGCTTGTAGTCCTCGAAGCGCTCCTCCACCCAGCTTCCCCCCATCGCCTCCGTCAGCTTACGCAAGAAGTACTCGATCTGTGTGAGAGGGCACGATTTTAATTAGATTCATTCAAATAAAAACATAAAACTACAAAAGTTCCCACAAATACATACAGATAATGTTATGTACTACATGAGAAGAGAGTTAATAGGAAAGATATTTCTCCAGTTTTAGCTTCTCTTCCCTTGATCTCTGTCAAATTCTGAATAGCATTTAAAATCTTCTATCATACAAAACTTTTAACAACCGAGCTCCATTTTATATTGATCATATTGTTCCATATTTATAAAACACAGCACTTTGCTGTCAGACTGCAGGTTTACGTGTGGCTCCAAGAGTTTTTACAAGTTGAATGGGAGGCAACACTTTCAATTATCAGGATCCTCTTTTGTGGAACCAACTTCTAATTTCTTCCTGTAAGGCTGGCACTAAAGGTTTTTGCAATGTAAGGCTTGGCCAGCCTCCACTCCAGTCGGCACAGCTTTACTCTACCTCAGCCCCGGTTGTGTTTGCATTGAGCAGAGAGCTGTCTTGATGTGGGCAGGACCATAATATTGAACACACGCAAATCTTATGTTATTTCATTTGTCTCACAACAATTAACGGACTACATCAAACCCAAAGGAATAGTACTGAAGGTTGTACCGGACCATCCAGCAGTACAACGTTAAGATAAGAGGGCAGGACGACAGAGGATAGTAGGCTAATGGTAGCTAATGTTACCTTATTGCTGTTGTGTGGTAGCTCGCTACTGTTGTTGTGTAGTTAAACTCAAGGAAAAAAAGTTAGTCGCTGGAAACGATTCATAAAAAGTTATTCTCATCAGAATGGCCCAGATAGAACCATGGGTGTCAGGGGCGGGATGGAACTGCCAGAAGGGCTAACACAAACACAATGAACCCGGGTTTGAAGCCAGGCTGGCCCAGGTCGAACCGGGCTGGGCCTTGCAGTGCAAAAAGGTCATTTGTCTACCTTTTAAAGCCTGATTTATAGTAAATAAAAAAGCCTATCCTCATATCTCAGAACTCAATGGGTGTTTATGTAAAGTGGTTGCAGACATTAGCTATGTTTACATGCACAAATTTTTTTTGATCGGATTGAAATGTACTGTATTCAGATTAAATAATCCGAATGTACTGTTTACATGGACACAATCCGATCATGTAAAGTGTTTACATGCACCGGACTGAATAAAAGTCCAGACATGCGCAGTGTTGTAAACTTTCAGCTCTACTTCCGTGTTGCAAATGTAAACAAAGCTCTTCTGTGCACTCAGGACGGACCCGTGTCAGCTTTTAATAATGGTAGAGATGTCATTAGTCCTCGGTTGAGCTGCAGATGAAGGAATATGTGCTTTTTTTCTTTTTCTTTTTGCGAAGCAATGTCTGCTATTTGTCTCCTTTTTCATCTGTTGAGAGAGCGTGGAGGAAAAGTTCTGCGCGGCGCAGCGCAGCTGGAAACTAGTGTTGCTGTCCCGCCTCCTCTAAAGAGCAGAACCGGGTGGATAAAGTCAGAAGACCTGTGCACTCATGTCAGTTTTCTACAACCAGAATAAGATGATCTGATTAAGTGTTTACATGAACGTCATTCCGATTATCAATCGGCAAAACCCACCCCACTCATTCGGATTAAAAATTCATTCGGATCGAGTTCAATCAGATCAGAATAATCGGAAAGGGCTGTTTACATGATGCATTTTTATTCCGAACAGCCATTTAATCCGATTACTTATGTCCATGTAAACATACTGTAGCTACTGATCTCTGAGCAACATCTGCTGAGAGAAACTGGGAGAAAATACAGCCAATATTACAACTGTTCTCGTAAAAATGGGAAAGTAAATCAAATAAAACTTATAAAGTCTAAGTTGAGTAGGAGAGAGGAGTAAAGGAAGACACCTTTGTGAAGTGAAACTGAATGTTGATAAACAGGGGTGGAGTCTCTGTGTCCTACTGTCCCCGTCTTACAATGCAACTATTGCAAGTATGAGTCAGCTCTCTGTGAATAACAAGTGATAATCAGGGTCCTAACAATCAGTCATTAGGCTGATGGTCCTCTTTTGCATGTGAACAACCAGTTTTGATTGCCATCATTAACTTTTCGATCTACTATGTGAAAGTACTGCTTATAAGCCTGAGTTTACTGTAACTCCTCAGACGAAGAAGTCAGTTGGAGAAGAGACAAAATGTTTTCAGCAAAGAAGAACCCGTCTAGATTCCTACTCAACTTTTTTTTTCTACCTGGATTATAGAGATGCATCAGGACAAAACTTAAAAACAAATTTGTGGAAAGAGATTAGAGTTTTTGCACATGGAAGAAACAGCTTGGCTCTACACAACTGTGCTGACTGAGAGCACCTCCCCCTGGCAGCTGTGGCTGTGATGAGGGAGTGCACCTTGGCCGGCCTAAATAGGGTCATGTTCCCACACCATCTGTTGTAAACAGTAGTGATTTATAAAATTGTGCCTCTCCTTGGTTAACAACACAAATGCCAAATCTTTCTCCTACAACTCCTCCACTGTCAACTAAAAAACAAGCATCCACTTCGACAGCCATGCTGTTTGTGACGATTTTGACTGCTTGATGTGTGCTGCAGTGGGAGAACCTGTCACACCTTTGTCCCTGCATCTGCTATCTGAATCTGCCCACAACTCTGTATGTACTGACAGCCCAGTACAACTGCTCCTCAAAACTATCTATGTTGCTTGCACAGACACAACAAGTGGAGTAGTTGAAACAAAATGACATCAATGCTGTACAAGTGCTTTTTTACACAATCAACACAATAATTAATACATATTTCTTTGAGAAAGAGTTTGTCCTGGTCCTTGTGTCGAGAAAGTGCAGGCAAAGCTACTCTGAGAACAAAATGACGCATTTTTTGTCACGCAACTACATCAACAAGAGACAATTTCATGTTTGTATCTTTACTTATTTCTACCATTAACAAATGTTTTTCTTCTCTCTTTCGTCATCTCATTTCCTGTTAAAAGTGAGTTTTTCCTTTCCACTGAAACCAATGTGCTGCTCAGGATTGGAGATTATGATAAAGTGAAGATTTAACACAATCTGCTGGCTTCCTTAGATAGCGTTTGCTAACTGGCACTTTATAATGTATATGAGTGTTTTTGTGCAGTGCCCTGAGATAATTTTAGTTAAATAAATAAGCTAAATTGAACTGAATAATTTCACATCAGATTACGCAGCTGTTTATTTCAAACTATCTGTCGATATACAGTATTTCTGTTTTTCCCACTATTCATCTCTCGTGAAATGAATGAAGCCTATAAATTTACAGTTACTTTGCAAACAATCTTCACGTGACTCACCTCTGTTTGTTACACTCAATAATACATCTTCCAGCAATTATAAGAGAACAGGAAGTTGGAAACTTCCCTTTCTGTTCTTGGGCAACTGATGTTTCATCTGGCTAACTGTTGAAACACTACATTTAGCATGCATCAGCTACATTATCTTGGATTTCTGTTGGTGTAAAATTACTTCTGATTTAGAACAAACAAACAAAAGCTCATTTGAAAACAGAGAAGTGAAGTCAGAAGTTCAAACTAACGAGCTAACTGTGTTCATTCAGAGCATGTGTGTGTGACTTTTCAACTACTTGGCAAGGAATCTAGCTACTGCTTAAAATAACCTGTAAATTAAACTGGATTGTTTTCCTTTCAGATGGGAACTTCACAGCTAACAGTACTGAACAGTGACAGTGGGTCAACAACAACAGACCTAAATTTAAATCTCAATATACCTGCTTTAATTCACATTTACGATATAATTTTTAACACTGAATTTATTAGAGCAGCAAGTAAATAATGACAACTTGACTGACAACTGCATGAGTATACTGTCTGTCTCTAGCAGCGATCAACAAGTGAAAGCTGACACTGCAACACTTTATGCTTTATGTTTGCTCTGAAACACATTTCCCCAGCTCGATCAGGAAGCAGATAACCTCTGATTAATTGAAAAGTTCGACAGCAAATAGTAAAAACGTTTGTTTATACGGCCCAAATTAAATTAGTTGTTCTGAAATCATCACTGAAAGCTACTAAAACATTGAAAACTGAATGTTTTGAAATTATTTTATGAATACATAATGAAAACACCTAATCGGGGTTGTTGTATCTCGGTGGTCAGCCTCATGATCTTGAGGCTGCAGGTTCAAGCCCAGGTTGCTACAGGATGGATATTTGATGTAAAACATTTGCCAAATTGTTTGTAAAAGTTTGCTTCCTGTGGTGATCCCTGAAGAAGGGAGCAGCAGAAACAGAAAAAAGAAAACATCTAATTAGATATCTGCAACTTGGATGGATGTCAAAACTAGACAATTCAACTTTCAAATCATCTTGTTACTCATTTTACTATATAGCTCTCATTGCGACCATTTAATTTAAGTGTCTGAATTTAGATTTTTATAATCGTATAAAGTCAATAGTTCTCACTGTAAAAACAGAACAGGCCAATCTTATTTAGACATAAACCCAACAATGATGTGTATAACATTTAAAGATGATTATTAAATAGTTCTGGTCTTATTCTGTGGAGCCCATCAGGTGCCAGGAGTTTAAATAACAAACAAGATTGTAAAAAATCTGTTCCCATAGTTTAGAAAAATCACGCACATAGATTTGTCACAATGTTGTGTTTATTTGCAATATGTGTTTTTTTTTTCACTAAAAACTAATGTAAAACACCCAAAAAGAAGTAAATTAGAAAAAGTCAGGTTTGTATAATACTGGAGAATTTTTTTTTCATTACGTTGCTTTTGTGATGGTTTCTAAAAGCTCATCCTTCATTTCGGTTCATTTTTTGCCGTAAAATATTTTTTGCTTTTCTGTTATTAACAAGGATATTTTGTGGGTTGTTTAGATGTTACGAATTCTGAAAGCAAGATTTGACTAATGCTGGTTTTCAAACAAAACAATGTCTGTCAGCAAAACTGTGCAAGCAGATGATCTAAATACTGAGGAAACAGATTGCAAAACCCAGCACATGGTTTCATAAACTGATGGAAGGGATTTTTAAGCATTAGTTTTTGTTTCAGCTGTTTTCAGCAATTTGCAAGGTCTGTAGTTTACAGTGATGCAAAAACTTCTCAGGAATGAAAGGTTAATGACTGAGTGTCGTGGTCAATACAGAATCTGTGTGTATTTATTACACCACTGCAGACAGTAAAAGATTTCAGCGTATTGCATGCAGGTAAGTGCAATCCCCTATGCTAATTTCATAAAACACAGTGATGGGCTGTCAGAGCCAGCAAGACCTTCTCTGCTGGACTAAACAGAATCTCTAACTTACATTTTCATACATTTTCTTCTATTGATTAATGTGTAATAAGTTGTTCTAAATTTTCTGTTATCTTTATTTCATAGATTTTCTCCTGTTTGTGCAGCTTCCAGTAGCCTATGTTTAAAAAGCCTAGAGCTTTTATCCAATCAGATTTCAACCATCGTGTTGCCATGGTCAAACAAATCTGCCTTAAGGCCTTTAATCAACAGTGAAGGCATGTGGTAATGAAACTGTTGCTTTAACCAATCAGATTTTGAGTTGACGACACCAGGACCATCTAGCAAGCATTCGATGATGTCAGCATTTTCATGTCCTTTGATTGGATGTTCAGAGAGCGTACTGACCCGCCCCCACCTTCAGTTCCCAGAGCGGTCCATTCTAGTTTGATAGAAGGGTTCAGGGGCGTGGTGGCAATAGGGACATTCGGGAGGATTCCCGAATGGCCGATCAGCTCCAGGCCGAATCGGCCGGTACGTTTGATTTGTTTTTATCAACCTCATAAAACGCTGCTGCGGCTCAGAAGCCGCGTGGGCGGTACGGCCGCTGGATGCATAGATATGATTGGATGGTGCGGCCGCACCGCCCACGCGGGCTCAGCCAGTGAGATAGTTAAACATTCAATGCGAGCAGCTTTTGAAACAAAAGGTGAAACCTGTCGAAAAGAAAGGAGAAAGAGATGGATGGAGCAGTAAAGGAAGGGAAAAAGAAAAGGTTAATGCAAAATGTAGCCAAATGCGCCAAATTAACAGAACTTTCCCATGATGGAGGGACCAAAGTAAGAGAAGCAGTGATGAGACAGGACCTAGCAGCAGGAGTACAGGTTAGCAAACACTGTTTATACAGTATGTCCTATCATTCAGATACTGTATGTTTCTCAATGTGTTCATGGTTCACAGAACATTAAACTAAGCCTAACAGAAATGTTTCACCATATGTGCAGAAATCTTTTACCTGCTTTATCAACAAAAATTAAAATCAGTCCATGAGCCTAAGTACTGACCAGAAAAAGGCACATTTCATCAAAACTATTTTTGCTCAAGAAAATTGGCTACATTGCAATGAGTCTGATCACTAACTTTCCTCATGTTGTAGGCCTATTTGCATTGAATTATTTACAAAAGTGCCATACAATGTGTTGTTGCTATTTATTGTTATTAGCAGCTGAAAAGTCCAGTTAGTCATGGAGGTGGATGTCAATCACAGAAGTGAAGAGGAAGGGACAGATGAGCAGGGTGAGGAGGAGGAGGAGATTGAAAATGGGAAGGAGAATGAGGAAGATGATGAGAGGAAGCAGGAAAGTGGAGCAAAAACCAGGTACATGTGCAGTGTGCAGAACTGTTTATGATGGGTCTTTGTATTAAATTATATTAACCTCTTGAGATCTGACGATTTTAGTCTAAATCTTTTTGACATCTGAAAAGGGCTGAAAATTTCACAATTTCCCTTCGTGTATTTTTCTTTATCTGACTGATCTATAAATTAGTTTTATCCAGTAAGTATTCACATTCTCTAACCTGAAACTGATTTTAATACTTTTGTGAATATTCCCAAAAGTGTACAAGGTATAAAAGTAAGTAAAATTTACATCTTTATTCAAAAACCTACAGGAGACTCACTCTGGATAAAAATACTTCAACAAATCTTTCAGGAGAAAGTGACAGTATTTGTTTGTTGGTGTGACATATACTAGTTTTGGACAAAAATGCTGTGGTTTTAAGAGGCTCCTCCAGTC
>NW_013952873.1:295558-302128 GCF_001266775.1 Austrofundulus limnaeus
GTGCAGGACTGTGTTTATGATGGGTCTTTGTAAAACATATTAATGTCCTAAGATCTAAGGATTGTAGTATAGATCTAGTATTTTTGACATCTGAAAGAGGCTGAAAATTCCACAATTTCCCTTCACCATGTATTTTTCTTTCTTCTGACTGATCTATAAATGAGTTTTATCCAGTAATCATTCACTCTCACTAGCCCGATGATCTAAACTGATTTTAATACTTTTGTGAATGTTCCCAAAAGTGTACAAGGTAAAATAAATAAAATCTACATCTTTTTTCACAAACAAAGGAGACTCACTCTGGATAAAAATATTTCACCAAATCTTTCAGGAGAAAGTGAGTATATATGTTTGAGGGGAAATTATTGATCTTTTTCATGTTCTTTTGAAAAAGTCTAATTTGGACTAAAATGCTGTGGTCTTAAGAAGCTCCTCCAGTCACAYAGAAACATTAAGCCTATATACACTTCTGCAAGTGATGCTAGTAGCTTTCTGACATCTTTTCTGGTGTTTATGAACTATTATCTTTATTGTTACTAATTTTCTTTTTATGCAGATAAAGCAGCACAAGATAAAGAGATGGATGGACGGACGGACGGATGGATGTGTTAGAGTGATAGGTCTTTATACCTTTTGAGATTGGTTTTTGTTTACCAGTATTTGCTTTGATATTTCAGATAAGCTGTTTGTTGTAGTTGATTGTTGAAAAAACTGTTTTAATACTGCAGATAATGAATCTGCATTAAAATTATGGTTCTGCTTGTGTCCATCGTGCAATTAGAAAAAAGCCCTCTCCAAACCAAGCTCCTGGGCTGAATTTCAAACCCACCCCACCCCTGGAAGGGTTTATGACTATAGTGACTTTATATTAACAAAGTAATTAAAAGATGTCAAGAACAGAAGACTTGTCCATCCAGCCTTACATGTTGGAGACAGAGTCTGACCCAGAGCCAGAGGAGAATGAAGTCAATGATAAATTGTAGTTGGTAAGTTTGTACATTATTTGCATCAAAAATACTGTGATGTAAAAGTTCAGAAAACGTCATAGAAAATAGAGAAAACTGAACAGGTAGAAAAATAGGACCCAAATAGAATATAAATATATCTACGTAGCACCAGGAGAAACTAAATTCAACTTTTTTGTACTCCTAGAGACTCAGAGTACATGACAAAATGCATTTAAAGTCTAAAAAAGTGGATTTTGCATGTGTCCCCTTTAAGACTGACAGACAGCTTGCTATTTTTAATCAAGTCTTGTTGATTTTTTAAAGCTACATCAGATCTGAACCCAGCAAAACCAATCCAGGACTATAACTACTATTTAATCAGTTTCCTATTTACTCTTCGTTTCACTGCTATCTATTCGGAGCCCTGTTCTGAATTGTTTTTTTAACAATGGAACGGAAGGTTTGGTTTGTCTCTAACATGATTAGTTTACTGTGGATCAAAAGACAACTATTTTGGTGATTTTCGGGGAAATATTTCCATTTTACAAGGAATGCCCCATCATCATAATAAGCTCTAAAGGAAGCATGTTGTCCAACATGAGGGGCAAACATAGATCACGTCATTCTCAGAGGTAAGCTGAATGAGCTCTGTGAAACAAAATGTGTTGCAAAAAAAAAAGAACTTTTCAGTGAAGAAAGGTTTTCTGTTCTGGACACTGATGGCATGGACTTACGATACTAAGATAAGATTGACCCTAAAAGTTTGTCTGAAGAACAACTCTCTGTTTTACTGTCGTCACAGCTGCTGAAGGGAGAACTCACCTCCTCAGTGACCATGATCAGTGGGTATCTGTCCTCTGACAGGAAGTTGAAGATGCACCATATCTTGAAGGCATCATCATTGGAGATAAACAGCTGATTCTGCTGCAGGTTCTTCCTGAAGCACAGTGTCCAGCACATTTTATTCAACTCCTGACGATCAAAGTTATCAGTCACCTGTGGCAGAAAAAATAGTGACTCTGGTGAGTCATGGGTCAGATAACAAATAACAGCTTGTTTTTCCCAGGAACTAGAAACAAAAATGTGTAGGGAGGCTGACCAAACACGGAGGACACAGATAAAACTATCTGAGCTAACAACATTTTACACAGCTGACATTTACAAGAAAAGAAAAAACCTTCAGATATTTTCACAACCATTTTGTGGAAGTGCACAAAATTGGCACATTTTTAAAAGTTAAATTTTTGAATAGTAAATCATGGCAAAGCTTAAGATAAAATGAACAAAAAGTTTCTTGACAATAATAATCCAGCTTTACTTACAAAACCAATACAAATTGGCTCAAATTAAATTGATGGTGGTTTGATTTTTGTCATGGGATTTCTAGAGTAAATAAAAAGTAGAATATTGTAGAAATAGCTCTTTACATTAGGTCATTACTTTATATTGATGAGGGGATATTATTTAATGTTTTACCCTTAGTTTGTAAGAGACTTTTGTGTTCCACATGTGCTTAAATGTTTCTGTAAATTAAAGTGTTGGTTTTGATTGTATTTTAATTTATTTATTTATGTATACAGACAAACAAAAGAAAATCCTCTAGATTTCCTGTTAGCCCTGCCTCATTACTAGGTCCATCATACTTGGTCTATTCAAAGTAGGTCAGCAGAAGGTAACCACACTTCTTAATTCTCAAAGACATTTCATTTCTCTTTCAATACTTCAGTTGTGACTGTGGGATAAGTCGAAGTTGTTATAACATCACAATAATAGGGTTGTTATGTCATGTGTTGTTTATCGTTATGTAAATGCCTCTTTCAAACCACCTGTCTTCAGTGTCTAAACCAGGGCTATTCAACTGACCAAAGTTCGGCCCGTCAATCGGCCCCGGATTTGTACTTTAATTACTCTAAGTTCTTTTAGTTAGACATAGACATGTTTGGTACAGAAGCGTCAGAATCTTGGCTACAAGCTGGTAAAAACCATTTCTATGATCACTCAAGACAGTTAAAACTACAAGCAGATAAAACATTGAAAGTGAAAATAAAATTGGTTTAAAATTTTGGCAAGTCAGAGATGTCAAAATATTATTTGTGCTAAATATGAGGCAGAATGTGTTCTTTTGGTTTTTGTTTTATTATCACTACTTTTATAGGGTTCTGTATGTTGTATTCATGATTAAATGCAGCAAAATAAGCTATTTCAAAGGTAACAGATCTTTGTAATACTTGGTTTATTTACATAATGATTTTAATTGCTGGATGTTTGGCCCCTGTGCTGTTGGCCTGCAGTAACTGTGGCCCCTGGAGCAATTTAGTTGAATAGCCCTGGACTAAACTATGAGAAAAGCAAATTTCTTGTTCTTGAGATGTAGATGAACTAACTGCTGAGTCTTGACCTGACCTCTTCTGTGTTGGATCATCATATAAATACTTCCTTTGCTTGTTTTTGAAAAATAAGGTGAGGTTTCACTGAAGAATCAGGAGAAGTCAAATTGTCTCCTACTGAAACACTGAGGATTGTTACGCCTAGAAGACTGAAAATCTACACCAACAAATTAGTCTGTTAAAAGTGGTGTTATGATCACAGATATTCTGTCAGAGAACAACTTTAAAGAAAAGTAAAGGGAAACTGAAAAGGGAAAAAGGAACTTTGCTTCTAATTCCAGAGTTAAATGGGTGGAAAGCTCTTGAAAAGGTACAATTGGTGCTGTAGAAAGAAAAGTTTTGTTAGTGCTGGTGAAAAGTGGCATCTCCATGGAGACTGGCGAGAAGCACATCTCTTACTGCTGGCTTTAGTTTTTGTTAAATAAGCTCAAGTAAGCACCAAACTCTGCTGTAAGTCTAAAATCCCTCTGCTGTGTCCCTCTACATTGTAGCTGAAATCATCAGGCTAATTTTTTTATCTTAAAACAATTACTAGTATAAAGACTGAGACATGCATTGTCATGCAGGAAGTTTTGCTTTATAAAACAAAGGCTTCTTTTTCGTGTAAACTCCGCCCTCTAAGGCTATCACTGGTGGGTGTCCCTCGCGCCCGTGCGCATTCTGAAGAACCAATAGTCTATGCCCATGTACCATGTGGCCCAACCTTGGTCCGCATAAAAGCCAGCCGAACCAGTGCTCTACTCCCTCTTTTTCTTCAGCTTCGTGATCAGGCCAAGCAAAGATTTGCCCTGTCTGCGGCACTGGATACATGCTATCCACCGACCTGCATGTGGTGTGTGAGGGTTGCCTTGGTGCCGACCACGCCAACCAGGCTCTGACGGCAGAGGCCTGGCATGCAGGAAGCTGTCGGTGGAGGAGAGGCAGCGGCAGGTTGACTTCTTCGCTGACCAGGATGAGGGGTTCGAGCTTCTCGACCCCGTCCCGCTTGACCAACTCATCGACTTTGGACCGGAGTCGGATAACCCCGCTTCAGAGGACAAAGGCGACAGTGGCGGCCCGGTTCACCCCTCCCAGGCGGGAGGGCTGGACTCGGGCTCAAGGTGAGGAAGAACCCAGGAAGCTGGGTCTTCCTCGCTCCTCTTCCATGCCACTACTGTCCATCGGGGCTCTCGTGAGTGCCCTCCTGGACATCATTCAGTGGGCAGCGGATGCCAGGGGACTGGCGGTTCCTGAGTTGCTGGCTCCCCCATCGGATGAACTGGAAGGCCAGTTCGCATCACCACTTGCTGGCCGCCGGGTTGTGGTTTGGTCACAATTCCCCGTGGTCCAGTCGTATCTGGCGTCTGCCAACAGCGACCCCACCAAGCTGGGAATGCCAGTGTCGTCCTACGTGGACGTGACCAAGGTGGAGGGGATGACCGATTCTGGTTTCCCGCCGGTTCCAGGACTGGAACCTGCACTTTCCAGGGTTTTCGGCATCGAGACAGTACGGTCAGCCAGATAGTAACCCGACCCTCACAACACAGCAGACCAGCAGCTCGTCAACTGGACTGACTGGTCCCACCAATGTGCGGCACAGTCTGCGGCTGCAATGAACAATATTGCTCTCCTGGCCTTCAACATCTCAAAGACAGTGGTGGAGAACGAGGCACAGCAGGAGGAGAAGGTGGAGCTTTGTGCAGCGGCCGACACAATTTTAAATCTCTGCTCTGCTCAGGCCGTGTGTGCGTCCCGCATCATGGCGTGGATGAATCTGCTACAGAGGAAGATGTGGCTGCGCCTCGCCCTTTCCATCTCGGCGAAAATGCGGAAGCAGATGCTGGAGGGCCCTGTCAACCCTGATGGGCTCTTTGGCCCCCAGTACCAAAGTCTGTTGGAGCATCTCAACATGACACAGACCATGCAGGAGCAGTTCCGGCAGCTCATCGACAAGCTTCCTCATCCTGCCCTTGGAGGGATCACCGTGCTCAGAGGCAGCAGACTCGGTGCTCACCGACAGCGTCGGTGCCCCGCTCGTCTCCTGCTCCAGCACCGGTGTCAGCACCACACTCCCGACCTCCGTCTCAGCATCAGCGTGCTCCTCGGCGCGGGACCGGACAGCTGGCCTGCACTTGGCCCAACCTCTTTCCACCTCCACAAAAGGGGCAGAAGAAATGACTGGCGGGGGTGTTGAGACCTTGTGTGAATAAAAATAAACATCTTCCCCTAATGGGCAAATTCCTCTCAAAAGTATCCAGTTCAGTCAGGTCTCATGACGGGGCCTGTCCTGTCTCACACATGTTTCCCCCACTCTGGGTAAGACAAGGTCCCCTAAGCTTGTGCCTAGCCAGCCTCTGGTTCTTACCGAACAGTCACCCAACATTTTACTCTTCCACCGTATTACATTCTGCAGTTCGTTCAGCGGCCACCTCCTTGTGGCTGGCGAACGCACACACTTCCTTCTCTTCATTCCTCTGGCAAACGGCGGACGTAAGAGAAGACAATCAATATGAGCCATGTCACAATCAGAAGTGCATTGTCTCTGCCCCGTTCCAGCGTGAATCTGCCCATTACAGCGGCGTGATGAGCTCTGTGTTTGGTTCTGCTGAAACTAGCTTGAACTCAAGCTCACAGACGGATGCGGAAGTAGCCCTTCTCGGGTCACGTTCAAACAAAAAACTGCATGCAGGGCTCCCCGGAGCTTCTGTGCAGCCCCTTCGAGCAGAGCCTCCCATGGGTTACACAGGAGAGTGTGACGGCGGCAAAGCCTCTGAGTACTAGCGCATGTCAGGCCCTGCAGGTCAGTGACAGCCCTAACTATCATGCGCCTCTTGGGCATGTTGACAGCAGCCCATGCGGTGGTTCCGCTTGGGCTGTTACATACAAGACACTTGCAATGATGGTTCTCCCGGCTAAAGATCATTCCGACACGCCACAAGCGCAGGATCGTATCGATCCCCTCCTCAGTAGAAGCGGATCTGAACCACTGGAGAAAGCTGCACACACTGTCTGTAGGGGTTCCTCTGAGCAGAGCGACACATCACGTGCCGGTCTTGACCAACGCGTCACTGTCGGGGTGGGGTGTGGGGGGCATGCCTGTCCCAGACTGTGGGAGACAGCTGGTCTTTCCACCCTTTTCCCCACATAAACGTTCTGGAACTCCTGACGGTATGGAAAGTGCTTGTGCATTCCACCCATCTGGTCCAGGACCAGCACGTTCTAGTCCACAGGGACAACACAGTGGCAGCGGCTTACAT
>NW_013952873.1:302378-303409 GCF_001266775.1 Austrofundulus limnaeus
TTGCTGGACACAGCCAGACAGCTTCTCCTCTGGGCACACACCCAGAAGAGAAAATCACGCTGAACAGGGGACATCATGTCCAGAGGGTGTCCCCGCGATGGGGACTGGTCCCTGTACATGACCATAGTTATGCAAATCTGGGACAGATTTGGCAAGGCGGAAATGGACTTGTTCGCCAGTGCAATGCACAGTGCAGACGTTGGTTCTCTCTGAGCTCACTGGACGAACCTCCTCTGGGAGTGGATGCATTTGCACATCGTCCGTGGCCGGACAAGTTGCTTTTTGCCTTCCCACCTGTTCCTCTGATCCTGCGTCTGCTGGACCGGATCAGAGAGGACCAGAGGCAGGTTATTCTGATTGTCACGAAGTGCACTGGGGTGCACTGGTTCCCAGTCCTCTGGTTGTTGCTGTCAGGCTTCCTGCTACAGCTGTCTTGGTGGGAGGATGCTCTCCTGCAAGCAGGAGGAGCAATCAGGAGCTTCCCGATATTGGGCCAGCCCCTCTGGACCTGGCTGCTGAACGGGAACGCTTAGTAAACCTGGGTTTGTCTGCTGATGTAGTGCGCACCATCCAGGATGCGTGCGCAGCATCCACGGTTTCATCCTACACAGCCAAGTGTAGCGCTGGTGTGTGGAGAAGAATGCAGACCCAGTCTCGTGGCCCTTGTCCAGGTTGGAAATTTCCATCCTGACTTGCACTTCTTTCTAAGCTGAAAAAAACTCCTCAGGTGAAATACCAAACACAAAGTGGATTCACCATGTGATAGTTTAGGATTCCTAAAGCACATAAACAACAATTTGTATGTCAGATTTTGCAAAGAAATTTGATTTAAACTCGTTTTTGGTTGGAAATAGGTTGATATGTGGTCTGAAAGCATTGTCCTGCATTAGTCAGGTGTGGTGCAATAAAGTGAATTAGTCTTTAAAAATAAAAACAATAATTCTTGGACACAGATATTCAGGAAGTATTGTCTTTAGACACATGGTTAGGCAGGTTTATAATTTACAAAAGTGATGATATGATTTTATATA
>NW_013952873.1:303513-308360 GCF_001266775.1 Austrofundulus limnaeus
GATTTAAACAGGTAGGTCTCTCTTAAAAAGGAGATTTTAAGGTCTAAATTTTTTTAAAACTGTACATATTTATACATTCCACTCAATTAGTATGTGATTTATTTATTTTCTATTATAAGTTTTATATCATGATATATATCGTTACCGCCACCCATCATAATGTATATCGTGATGTGAACTTTTTGCCATATCGCACATTCCTAGTACACAGCTCCTACTTTGGTAATACAGGGACTGGATAGCCCTTAAATACAATCCAGACTCACCAGCACCCCTCGTGAAATGTCTTGAGGGGCACGGTCGAAAGCCTCCAGGTCTACAAAACACATGTAGACCGGAGAGGCCTTTAGCAGCTTTACAAGGGTAAAGATCTGGTTCACTGTTCCATGACTAGAATGAAAGCCACACTGCTCCTCTTGAACTCAAGGTTCGACAATCAATCACAGACTCCCTTCAACACCCTGAAGTAAGAAGTGTGATCATAGTTAGAACACACTCTCTGATCCCCGTTATGTATCTGTTATATGTTTAATGTGTAGCTCACTCCTATTTAGTTTGATACAGTACTTTCCATCCACTCCAGCATACTTGTAATTGTCTCTAAGGTTTCCCCAACATCTACACAAAGAGTTTGTGAAGTAATCACTTAAGTTAATGTGATTTTCCAAAACACATTTATAAAAAAACAGTGTTTCATGTCAACACTTGATGGAACCAGTTGGAGCTGGCCACAAAGCCATGCTGTGTGAGTCGCAAACATTTTAATTGTCTGACTTTAAATTACAGACCAACAGCTAACAAAGCTTGAGACCGACCTACTTAAATGATGGAGCTGAATGTGAGTTTAAAATTTAAATTCTAAACTATTTTAAAATTTAAAGCTCACTGACAATATCAACTCCAGCCACTGAGGGAGTTTAAAATAAAAATATCTCATCGTATGTCATCTGAGATGAGTTTGGAAAAAAATGCTTTAATGTGATATCATGTGACGGCCAGCATGCAGACATTTTAAAAGTGTCCATTAACACTTTTAAACAGTCTGTGGAAATTTCCAACCTGGCTTGCACTTCTTTCCAAGCAGAAAAAAACTCCTCAGGTGAAATACCAAACACAAAGTGGATACACCATGTGATAGTTTAGGATTCCTAAAGCACATAAACAACAATATGTATATCTGCAAAGAAATTTGATTTAAACTCATTTTTGGTTGGAAATAGGTTGATATGTGGTCTGAAAGCAGAGCATGGGCGGTCTGCCCTCACTGATGTAGTTAAAAAAGATAATTAAAAACAGGCCAAGGAATGGGTTTGATTCATGCAGAAAGTAATGGAATCTGTGTCAAAGAAATAAAATTGCAGCAAAACAAAGACTGGGAGGTGAGGTCAGTGAAAGGTGAGTCTCAAAAAGAAATTTGCCCAATTTATTTTCCATTTTTTCATGAAGGTGAACAAAACGTGAAGCAACACTGTAAATTAAACGTGTAAGTGTTGAAAAAAAGGCAAAAAACAAGGGGAACGACAGGATGTTCTATCACAATCAACTAATTGATACTATGTAAAGGCATTTTGAACATATGTGATTGTTTATTTCAGGAAAATGTAAAATGACAGTTTTCAGTTCAACTCCCAGGGAGATAATGTCTAAAAGTTCCAAGCCACTAGTGTTATTTTTTTGTTTTTTATTTTTTTGTTTTTTGTTTTTTGACAACTATAAAAATAAGGTAATTATTAAAGTTTCTCTTTTTACTGCAGGAGTTAAAAAAAGGTTTTCAAATGCACACAGAAAATAAAGATCAATTGTGCAAACTTGTGCAGCAAGGATCTTAGTTGACATTAGTAAACATGAAAGCATTAAAGCAGACACGTTTGAACAAATGCCAACTTCTGAAACATTTTGAATTTGTCACACATTGTTTCAGGAATACAACTCGACTAAAAAATGATCACAACAAAACTCAAATAAGAGGTGCAAGAAATTTACTGGCCTGAGCCACTGACTGATGACGCCCAAAGCATGATGGATGCTGCCATGGATAGTGAAGTCAAATCAAGTGGTAACAAATGATGGCTGCCTTTAATTTAAGTTTTTCTATTGAATGTTTTTCAGTGCACTTTAACTCAGCTGTTTTTAAAGAACTTCTAAAGAGTATCATGTCTAATCAGTCAGGTGTGATACTGATGTTCATGTCAACATCAAGGTTAACTCTTGGTGTTTCCATGTGTTTACAGTCACCAAATTATCCAGAAATCCATGCAGTGTTCTCATCCACACCTCAGACTTTTTCCTACAGAATGCAAGTAAACATCTCTGGAGAGCAAATTTTATTTAAAACACAAAGAAAAAAAAAACATAAAAATTCAAGTACAGAGGAATTCAGAGTCTTATCTCCCTTTAGGTGTTTAAAATGCAGAATTATTTTCAGACTTTAAAAAACAACTAAAATAGTAGAAAAAATAGAAAAAACAACCACGACACATCATTGCATTGTTGACAAACTATGTCTAAAGAACTGACAAGTCCAACTCAAAGTAACATTAGCAAACTTTTATAAACATGTATTTTTATTAAGTATTCATTCAATTCCTTTGCAGTATTTCAAAATAAAGTGACTCAAGACGTTACACCGGGTTGTTTAGCATAGCAGATGCACCATTAAATCTGTTACAGCTGATAATATTAGGCTCAACAGAGTTTCTGTGTTTACACACTTCTTGTAAAACCACATTTTAAGCCCTCAGGTGCTCTTCATTGTTCTGACAATAGATTTTGGGCAGATAGGCACCTTAAAGAGAATGAAATGACACAAGTGTTAAAACAAGACTCCTCCTATCAGGAATATTTTATCATCAGATGTCTCTGATGTCATGCCAGACCAGACTAAAGCCTTTGTTACTCTGTAAATCTCATGTGAGGGTGACGATGTTAGTTAAGGTGTTCAGGTGGGAATTTCCTTTTACTAATGAGTTTGTTTATTTGTTTGTTTGTTTGTTTTTTAGCATGAATCAGCAGAGTCTAATTGCAGCAGTACAGACGAGTTGTGAAAGAGGGGTCTGTTATGAAAGAGCACCTCTTTCTCTTTCACCATCTTTTCTTGTTTGTCTTTCTCCTCACGGCTCACTGGTTCTCTTTTCTTCTTCTCATTCCACAGTCTCAACACTCCAGCTGAAATTTACTGGCAGATATTTATTAACTTTCCTGATCCAAACTTCAGCGTCGTCTCTTACAGCTCATAGTTAATCTCACAGGTGATACAAAACACAGTAAAACTATAATAAGCACTCAGACTGTTTTACCAGTTTAACTGGACTGACAGCTGCTCAATCGTGGTTACACTAGAGTTAGCCGTGATGCTGACATGAAGATCAGCATCACACCTGACTGATTAGACATGATATATTGTAGAAGTTCTGTAAAAAGAGGGAAACAGCTACAGCTTTTACATGGTCCAGAGCACAAAACACAGAAACCTGCAGGTGCACAACTATTCACATCTCCTTCTGCCTTTAAAGCTCAACACTGCTAAATGTTGTCTTGAGTTAGAAGAAAATTTTATTTAGCTTAAGTTAAGCACCGTGGGACAGACATTTTGGTTCAGCTTTTAAGGCTTTCTAAATTCCTGATAGTAAAAAAACAAAAAAAAAAACAAATCAACATTAATTTTCCAAAAAATAAACACAAAGCAACATTTAGATACAGTGGAAGCAAAATGAATGAAACCATATTTAAATAAAGGCCTAACCCTCTTTGAAAACATCTTATTTTCAGGCATGAGTTCCAGTCAGTTTGACCAAAACTTAAAAATAATTGTACTCAGCCTCATGTGAAATTACAACATTGCACACGATCTTGTGTGTGTTCGTCTCTACACTAACATGTGTTATTGTGTTTGCTAAGGTCAATTAGATGTAATGTATATGATGATAATGATATTTACAGGCAGTATTGCCTGCTGTATGGACAGGGTAATATGCTCATCAGGAGGTTTGGTGCTTGTACTGATGAGGTAAAGATATCTCTGTTTAAGGCCTACTGCACATTTGTGGTCTAACTACAAGAGAGCTAGCATGAGTAAACTTAACGTTGCATACAACGATTGCCTCAGACTCTTGCTGAAGAAGCCAAAATGGGAAAGTGCTAGTCAACTGTTACAACTGGGCTCAAAACTTTTCGGGCTCTTTTAAGAAATTTGATGTTTAAATTTATTGGTCGTGTCAATGCATGCTGTAATTCAATTATTATGAGCTTGACTAACATAAGACTCAGTGTAACATGTTACCAGTCCCAGTTGTGGAGGTACTGGTACAGCTGTTTTTATAGTTCTTTTTTTTTTTTTGTTTGTTTGTTTTGTTTTGTCTTGTTTTGTTTTGCTTATTTGTTCTTGGATTTTATTGTTGATCTGCTTCTCTTGTCTTTGTTTTGTGGACCTTGAGTCTGTAATAAAGGTTTGATTGATTGATATATTTGACAGTAATACTAATCGTCCTTCTTGAATTGGACTGACTTTACTCAGTTGTTGATGTATAGTACATCCAATGATTAGTTTCTGAAAGTTTAAAAAAGGTTGTTCAGTGGTTCGTGTAATATTTTTGTTTACAGATAGATTTGACTCCAGTGATCAGGGCTTGAAATAAAGATGGACGGATGGCCAGACAGCCAGACAGACAGACAGACAGCCAGACAGACAGACAGACAGACAGACAGACAGACAGACAGACAGACAGACAGACAGACAGACAGACAGCCAGACAGACAGACAGACAGACAGACAGACAGACAGACAGACAGACAGACAGACAGACAGACAGACAGACAGATTTTACTCACATGGGATGATGGATGAAGAG
>NW_013952873.1:308370-316413 GCF_001266775.1 Austrofundulus limnaeus
TAGATAGATAGATAGATAGATAGATAGATAGATAGATAGATAGATAGATAGATAGATAGATAGATAGATAGATAGATAGATCCTGAGCCTGAAACTCTTTTGTGGTGGCGATAGAATCGAAAAAATTACATGCTGCTTTTGCCAGCCTGTGGAAAAATCGAAAAATCTGAGCAAAAATCCACAATTTAAATTACACAAAAGGAATGGGGCAGTGGGGCATTTACTTATAATTAATATATCAGAGCCTGAGGCAAATCAATTGTATTGCAAGAACAGGTCCAGTCCGGTCCCAATACTCGCAATTTCCACCCTTGTATCCTTCAAATACGCGATCCTGCTGAAGAGTTTGAGTCCCAATGCCCAATGTTTTTTTTTACCCCGCCCACTTTTGCCCTTGATCCACACTTCAGCTAAGCCCACATCCAAGTGGACTTTGGCGAAGTGTATTACCCACAATTCTTCACTATATGTGACATTTTGAATTAAAAGGCAGAAATACTAAATAAATTTACTCCCTGGGAGTAAATCTTGACTCAGATCTGCCTCTAGATAAACACATAAAGAATCTGGTTTCTACATGCTACTTTCAGCTTTGGAACATCTCAAAACTCACAAGACCTGCTGTCTACTTCAGACTTGGAAATGGTAATTCATGCTCTCATTTCTAGCTGCTTAGACTACTGTAATAGCTTGTTCACCTGTCTTAACCAGAAACAGTTAACTCGCCTTCAGCTTGTCCAAAATTCGGCAGCGAGACTCCTAATTCGAACCTCCAAATTCACCCACATCTCCCCGATCCTAGCAGAACGTCACTGGCTTCCGGTTCAATTCAGAATCCGGTTCAAAATCCTGGTCCTCACCTTCAGAGCTCTTCATGGCCAAGCCCCAGAAAACATTAAAAGTCTCATTTCCCCTTACAACCCCAGACGAGACCTCCGCTCACARGATCAAAATCTCCTTATGGTTCTCCTCACTCGCTTTAAGACCCGTGGTGACCGTGCCTTCTCCTCTGTGGCCCCCAGGCTCTGGAATGACCAATCACTATCATGATCAAACAGATGCCGCTCAACCAACCATCTCCCCTCCCAAAACAGAAACCCAAAGATAAAAAGTGGGAAATCAATATCGGACGTTAATATCAGCCCAGTTTTACATATCGGACCGATACCAATTTTCTAAAAAATGACCAATATTGGCCGATACCGATATTAATGCCGATATATCGTGCATCCCTAAATATTACATCAATATGTTTGGGTGACGATTTGATATTTCTCGATAGCACAAAGTCTGTCACAATACAATTTTGATTGAATTCACATATCTGCGATCGATTTACATCGAGAATATGATGATGATATAGATCGATATTTTCATTTTGCCTCGATATAACTGAATCATGAACCATTCAAACTGATTTATTGATACAGATCGATATATTGTTACACCCCTAAAGTATACGTACAGTTCGTGCTGCCAAAAGCTGACAAATGTGATTTAAGAGACAAATTGGGCTAAAGCTGATGTAACTATGTTTATTGTGAAATAGGATAAACGTGCGCATCAGATGTTCTGTTTAGTAATCACTAAAACACCGATAAAAGAAGAATAGTCAGCTTGGCCTCCAAAGCAGCACAGTCAGTCCGCTGAGTTTTAAGCTGACATTATCTATCAGCATTTTTGTATTTTGATAAGACAGAATGTCTGTGGTGTATATTTTATTTTCTGCTGCCCTGTCAAAGACAGAGTCAGTGAGGTTGATAAGCTCAGAACACACACGGTTAGTGTCTTGTTATAATCAGTTTGGTTCTTGTGTAAAACAAGACATTACCGCCTTGCTTTTTGAGTTTACACATACTCCATACGATTTCCTCCAATGACAGGGTGGAGTTTCCTCAGCAGTAGAATGCTCTGACCACCAACCCCCCACCCTCCACTGTCCAGTCACCTTTATCTCAATGGACGGGTCAGGATGTGAGTGGAAAAATATTTATAGGTTTGTGTTGGGGGTGGTTACTCAAATCATGACATCATGTCTCTTCTTTAAATCATTCGTTAGGAAAACAAAAACGGAGTTGCTTGTTAAACATTTTAAACTCGTCAGGAGATCAGCATTACTAAACATAGCTCAGATTTAGACAAACATTCAGAGCACTTTCCATTTCATTTCTCGTTTATAACGATCATATGAGCTGGCAACTAAAAAGTCTGATACTGTCAGATAGCGTAATAAAATTATTACCTCTCAGCAGTGGCTCTTTCAAGGATTATGACCAGCATATTTAGGGGTTAAACATGTTCTTCCTGCTTCACATGCTAAATAGTTTGTAGCAGTTAAATGTGTTTTACAACTTCCTTTCAATCAAAGTGCAGACCAAAGGAAAGGAACAAGGAAGTAATGAGGCAACTTTGAAAAGAGAAAAAAAAAATAGAAATCTCAAAGTTACACATTATTATCTGAACCTTGCAACTGCAACCAAATCACTTCAGGCTAAATTTATTTCCCAGTCAAGATATTTCTTCATTCATCACAAAAGAGCTCAGCCGAAACCAACAAAATAATGTATTTGATTAACAAATAAAATAAAAAATTCAAAAGAATTGAACACTACATATTCAGTCAACTAAATAATTCTTATTTTACACAATGTAGCTTCCACTGTGAGGATGTAAAATATGTTTACTGTGAAACTAAAACAAGTGTTTTTGCCAAATCTTACTTTTTTTAAAGCAAGGACTTTTCACTGGTCATTCTTTCATACTCATCCTCCCCTCTCTGTCAGTGTGTCCTTTGGCTCTTATAAATATGTCATAAGCCACTTGACAGATTTTAATTAAACTTTTAGAAAATAACCAGGATGGATTTGACAAATAAAAAGGCCTGTATACTGTATACTGTATATATAATTTTTAACATAAACAAAAACAAAAATAGACAATGCAAAAAATAAAATTGTGGGCATAAAATGAATAAATTAANTATATATATAATTGGGCTGGATAATAATATTGGCGAAAAAAATTATGATTAATTGTGGTATTTAGCTGATAACGATTAATTTGATGATTAATCCCCTGCATGCCTTAGACACATGACCAATTTAAATCATTCTAGTGAGAAAGATTTTCTCTCTGCAAATCTGTTACAAATTGTGTCAAAAGTACAGACTTCAGGCTATACATCATTTTTTAAATTGTGTTGATAGACCAAGTAAAACCGGAGTTATGATATATAAATCACAGAACGTTTTTAATGTTTGTTATATCTAAAGCAGAGAGAAGCTTTGAGCGAACTTACGTAGGAAATCTCCCGTCAGTCTGCCTGGTGGCATTAATCGTATTAATCAAGTGCCAAAAAATAATGGATTAAAGTTTTTCTGCATTTAACTGCACAAGATATGATTTTGCCCAACCTTAAGTATAATGTGCATATTATAACTTCTGCCACACAATTACAATCTGCAATCCAGTGAATATGGTGTGCACCAAACCACAGTGGCCATGATAAATAAGTCAGTGTTCAGTTTGTCCTGTTGTATGATGACATAGACTTTTTTTTATTTAAAACAAGCTCAGAGGATGTAAAACAGAACATCTCTTATTTTCATACAATTCAACACTATAATAATGGTCTGTTGCTATGACAACATTTATTCAATACTTGACAAAAACTCGATGACATCAGATAATGCAAAGAAAGGACCTTTTATCTGTCAGCAAGTGCAGATGAATGATCGCCAACACAACATTCATGCTATGACTACACAATGATGTCATCAAAAAGTAAGAGCTTAACGAGCTCACAGCTATGTTCACAACATAGTGCATTACATAATGAGTCAGCTGTTTTGTAGTAATGTTTTAACACTTTTTATCCACTTAATAGTGCCCTAACTTATAGTAGCTGTACACTAAATCTGCAAATATAGACCACAACACATTGCAGTCTGATTTTCAGACTTATTGCCTAGAATTATCTACACATGTCCAATAAAGTGTCTCATTGTCTTCTCTGTCTGAGCATTTAAAATGTTAATACTAAACGTAAAATAGGTTCAGGATATGTTACAAAAAATAAAAAATAAAAATAAAAAAACAAGCCACATGTTACTGGCTGTAAGACCAATAATATTAATCACATTTAAGTTCACAATGAATTATTTGCACACAACTCAAAAAGTGAACATTGTGAACAGGAATGGTTTGTAGGTGATATTAAGTCATAATTTTAGTACACTGAAGGTCGTTACAGCTGCTTGTGTAAATAAATATAACAAAGTGTTAACATGTAATCACTTGCAGTGTAGGTAATCACATATATGTAATGATTTTATATGGGAACATATCCATACCCACATAATTATTGAATTTTTCATGAAATATACTGAAATTGTCATGATCCTTGTATTTTGGTTAATTTTTCTTAGATATTCTCAGTCTGTTATTGTTTTGGTACTCTTGTGTTTTATTTTATTTCCTGTGTAGTTTCATTGTGTTTCCTGTGCCATTCCTCAATTCACCCTCAGTCCGTTTCCTCAGTCAGACGTGTATAATCACCCAGTAGTAATTACCGTAGTGATCTGCTTTATGTTAATGATTTAGCACAAAAATTTTACAAACAGAAAAAATAGTTTTCAGTCCTAAAAAAGCGCCTACAGGACTTGATGTTTGGGGCTTCCTGTGTGTAGATTGTGATCAAAGGTCATGAGTGAATCAGTAGATGGTGATAAAACTGTTATGAGAACATGGTAACGACTAAGGCTGGCTCAGTGGAGCATATCACCATGTTTGTACAACCTCAGAGTTTGTCACTGGTCTCTCAGCTGCAGGATGGTTTGCTCAGCAAATGTTAGCATGCAAGTCACTCATTCCCAACACAAGTCTCAATTTGACACTGTTTTTTTTCCTTTTCCTGATAATGCATAATTTTCCCAGTGGTGGAGAAAGTACTGAAACACTGTACTGTATCTGTACTGTAATAAAAGTACAGATAAACAGACAAGAATGTACTCTAGTAAAAGTAAAAGTACCATATTAACATTTTACTTGAGTAAAAGTAAGTAAGTACTTGCTTTTAAAAATACTTAAAATATTAAAAATAAAAGTACTTGCTTAATGTCTACAATGGTCTAAAATATCATGAAGTGTGCCTGCTATATGTATATTTTAATACATCAACGGTGCCGTTTTAGTGAACAATGCTGCAGATAATGCATAGTTTTGTGTTTGCACTCTGTGACACTGTTCACACTTGGACTTGTGATTCTGTGCATCATGGTAAATGGTAAATTGACTGTACTTATATAGCGCCTTTCTATCCATCCAGGACACTCAAAGCGCTTTACACTGCAGACATTCACCCATGCACACACATTCACACACTGATGATGGCAAACTACAATTGTAGCCACAGCTGCCCTGGRRCRCACTGACAGAAGCGAGGCTGCCATACACAGGCGCCACCGGACCCTCTGACCACCATCAGTAGGCAAGGCGGGTAAGGTGTCTTGCCCAAGGACACAACGACTGAGTCGACTGGACGGGGATCAAACCGGCGACCTTCCGGTTCCAGGACAACTCCCCTAACCACTCTACCACAGCCGCCCCAAATCATTACATATTGTGACAATAGCTGCAGACGATGTAAATTCACCACCAACCTCCTCTATCAAATCTCAACAAGTCATTTTTTGAACCAGTTAAATAAGACCATGAATGGCACATTTCCTCCGTGGTGGAAACCATTGTGGGCATGCTGCTGCTCTGCTTCTTCATGAAGGAGGCTGTAATGGTACTTTCCTGCTTTGTTCAATGGACCAATTACAGCAATTCCCCTCTCGCCACTGATTATTTTCTAACAAAAAATTAATCAAATAAACCATAAATAAAATAAAATAAAAAATAAATCGACGTGACATGAATGTACTTTGTAATTCAACACATTACAGAAATGTAGTGGAGTAGAAAGTACAGATACTTAATGTAAAATGTAGTGGAGTAAAAGTCAAAAGCACCCATGATGAAATTTACTTAAGTAAAGTACAGTTACATGAAAAATGTACTTAAGTACAGCAAGAAAGTACTTGTACTTAGTTACATCCCAGCACTGCATTTTCCAAACAAACAAATAAAGAATGACAGAACAGACTGCTGACTCCAAGTCAAATCACTGACCGTCAGTTTCCACTTCAACAAAGGAAACTCTTTGCTGTTTTTAGTGACTTATGTGTGAACAATGTGAACACAAACATGAAAATATCATTTTGAACTGGTTTGCAAAAAGAAAACTCCACAAGAACACGGAGGACAAGCTGACTCCTCACAGAGAGGCTGACCTTATCCAGGATGAACTTGTTGAGGTATGGCATGTACCCCTGGTTAGAAACGGGACCCTCATCGTCGTCTTTGAAGTGTTCTTCCAGAGCCACCGGATCATGTGGGATCCTCAAAACTGTACACAGGTTATGAGACAGGACCTGGAATAAAAGCAAACACTTGTGTTTAATGCAGCTTTGTTCAGAGGAAGAACCTAATAATAGGTGAACTTTATTAATATCAGACATAAAAGAGAAAACATGAGGGGAAAAGACGTATTCAGTTTAATAAAGTTTTTGTCCATGTTTCCAGTTATCTTTCTTTGAAGGCTGAGCTGTTATAAAGAACTTCACAAGCTAATGGAGGTAATTTATTTAATCTTGTTCAGTATTTTAGCAGCTATTTAAGTTTAGCTTGAGAACAACAAAAAAAACTGGTCATACAAACTTCATGTGGTATGACTTTCTTTTAAAAAGTTTTATGTGTGTGTGTATGTGAACTTACTCAAAAAAGGTGGCCGGGTGGATTATCAAAATAAAACAGAACACAAAACCACAGAGTACAAAAAGGAGGTAGAAGAATCATGTTATAGTAAGTTGAACAATGCACCAATATAACTTCCCACTGTAAATAGTACTCTGCTTCTGCATTGTGGTTCAGTTTAAACACCTGTCTGCTGTGCATTTGTTTTTTATTTTATTTTTTATCAAGGTTTCCCTGATTATTTTTACACAATTTGTAGCACACAGGTGGGAGATATACAACGTTTACTTTTAGCCAAAACAGTTTCAAACACTTTTTTCTGAAAATGGAGACAAAGGACGACAAATTGTACCTTCTAAGGCTTTTGTATGTTTGCACATCTTATGAGAACTCAGAGGCAACCGTCTGATGGCACATCTGCATGGCCCATCCAAACTAGCTTGTAGAATGAGACAGAACCATTTTGTGCACATGTGCACGGAGACACAGACAGCTCTACACAGTTGGGCTGGTCGGGAGTGAGTACAACTCAACCGGGCAGCATCGAGACATGTTCCATGCGTTGCAGAGGGAGCAGAAGTTCTGCACTGCAGTTTTTCTGAGAGTACATAATGCGTGTACTAAAAAGACAGTCTCACCACCATGCGAGCAAGAACAAATGTCTTATTTTTTGGGAAGTACGTAGCAGTATTAAGATTTAACTCTGAGGCTTTGTCCAAAACGGCAGGCTGGGTCCTTCGAAGGCTGAATTCGTCAGCTGCATACGTCACAGCGCCGCGACGAAGGACGTCCCAAACCGAAGACTACTCCGATGCGGCCGACAAATACGTCCTTCCTTTTCACCGATTTGAAGGACAGGTCTGATGAATCCTTCCCAGCCCAGCGTATCCCATAATGCATTGTGGCCCGACCGGAGATTTTTTTAAGCTAGTAATGGCAGACGAAGCGAGAGAAAAGAATACGTTTTAAATAAAAAAAATATGGTGATATAAAAATTTAAAAATTTTAGCGGTTGCAATTCTAATACTTTGATCAGTTGTATAGACAAGTTTTTAAATATTATTTTTATCATAAAAAAACGCAAAACAAACATGCACCTACAGCGGGTCAATTAGTTCTTCAAATGTTACCTTTAAGTTAATTTTATTGTTTTGTGATATTAATAATACTAATATATCAATATTTTTCTAATTTTGATCTACAGTGGTTTGCAAAAGTATTCATACCCCTTGAACTTTTCCATAT
>NW_013952873.1:318028-333247 GCF_001266775.1 Austrofundulus limnaeus
GGGTCCTCCGCGGGTAGTCTGGGTCCTCCGGAGGACCCGGCCTGTCGTTTTGGACACAGCCTGAGTCTTTTTTTCATCCCTAGCACTTAGCATTGCCCCTGTTTTCATTATTCACACAGGAGGGTATGCGTGTCTCAATTCTTTCTGTGATGTAGGGGGAGGACAAAGTGGTAGGGCTACTTGGCCTGAACATATTTTTCTAGAGACACACTTCAAATGAAGAAGTATCAGCTTTTACAGAAACTTGCAAATCTAAGTAGTTTCTCAGATAAAAAAAACAAGTTTGCAATCACTGATTATCTTTAATAAGCTTTAAAATGGCAAAAAAAAAAAAAGCTTAGTCATCATTAAAATGTTTTACTCTTGCAATTTCTGTTGTATTGTCTACTTTTGTGTATTTTCATGTGTTGCATTTCAGATAATTGCTAATCTTCCATAACAAGTATTAAAACTGGGGTTAACTGGTTAAAAAGGCAAAGTAACATGCTCCTGTAGAAAATGATGATAGTTGATGCTCTGTGCAGATTTTTAATGGGTGTCTGCAGTGGAACCCTCCAACCAGTACCCTTGTGACTTTAAATGAAGAGTCATAGTCGGGTAACTCTAAAAAATGGGATTCGAGCCTATTTGATGCCTCAAGTCTTGTTATACATTTTCTCAGTGACTGACAGAACTTATAGATTATGTTAACAACCTAACTGTAGTTGACAGAAGAGACATTTTAAAATTGTTTAAGAGTTATTTTATACTCCTTTAGCAGAACAAAAGATTGGTTTTAGTAGTTCGCAGAATTTTTAGAGCTTGGATTGGAAGCGAAAGATTACGACCCTGTCCTCCAGATTGACGACAGTGCTGTTTTGTTAAAACCCTGACAAGACAAATCATGAACTTAGACCCACATTTTAAATAACAATCTACCAACTGAGTCAGATGTAGTTCCTGTCAGGGGGAAAAAAAAGTTGTGATGTGGGGCTTTCTTTAAAAGTGATGGTCTATGAAAAAGTTCCTGAAAGAGCCAACCAGTCCAGTTTGACTGTAGAACAAAGGGAAAATAAACTTTGAGGACAAAGTCAAAGTTGCGTCACTTCTTTCAAGAAACATGTCTTGCATTGTGTGCTAGTATTTTGAGGCTTTCGTTTGTGTGGAGACTGCCAGCAGCTCCTCAAAATCTCAGGCAGCTGAACTCCAACATGACCTTTATTGTTGTTTTTTTAAAGCACTGAACAATGCTTGGCTGGCACTCAGTTACACCATCAATAAGTGGGTGTGATGTGTGTACAAGAGGGCTTCCTTTAGTTTGACTTGGATTCTTCATCTGAAGGGGGGAAAGCAGCAACACCGCATCTATTAACATCTATTAAGCTGAGGCGCATCTCTTCTCGGGGCTGTCCAGTGTTTTGGCACAGAAACTGGCGAAGCTTTTCCAGGCAGAACATGCTAAAGTCCACGGTCTGAGGGACCCCTCAGCAGGTGCAGTCCAACAGAGGACCCTTGTGTGTTTTCTCAGGGGAAGAGATGCGTTCAGCATAAAAAACAAGGCAAAGATGAACCAAACACTGGACAGTCGTTAATTAAAACCCGCTCCTTCATTTAAAATTTAAATACATTTAAATGGACAAACTAGAGAAAACTTACCTTCAACTGAGATTTTGAAACTTTCCCGCTTTTGTCTACATCCAGAGCGGTAAACGCGTGCCATATAGTCTTTAAAAGTTCGTCCCGCAGAGCCATAATGCTCGTTAATTATTCGTATATTTCTTTACCCCTTTCCTTGAGCGCGCGACTCTTCCTCTCGTGCGGACTGTGAGCTCAGTGTCTGACGCCGAGGGAGAGTCACGTGACCTGAGGGCTTTGGAGCCTGTTGTTCCTTGGAGAGAAGAGCTGTAGCACCACTCAGCGAGGAAACATATATATAATTTATTTATTTATTTATTTATTTATTTATTTATGTATTTATTTATATGACTGGATTAAAATTTTTAAATAATATTTCTTATTCATGTGATTAGTCTGTGTTTTTTAATTAACTTAGAACTAAGATATGTCAATAACCAGAGTTGTAAAGTAACTAAGCAAGTACAAATACTGTATTTGTTACTGTATATAAGTATAATTTTTGGGTACTTTACTTGAGTAATTATTTTTCAGCCAACTTTTTACTTCTACTTCTTACATTTCCACACAGTTATCTGTACTTTCTACTCTTTACATTTTTTAAAAAGGCAAGAAATTGAAAGTCGTTACTTTTATTTAATTTATGCTTGTTTTCATTCCAGCTTGTTATTGTAAAAAAAATAGACACTATTCATATAAACTGTGCCTCCTAGATAGAGTGAATTTAATTGTGGTTGAATGAGAAATATAAATATATCAAATTCTGATACTCTATTAGTTTTTACACAAACAAATCATGTCACACTCCAGAAGGACATAATCATTAAAATAAATGGACTGTACTGAAGAAGTATTTGTATTTTATGAATTATATTATTGCATTTGGCCCGCAGCCCATCCATCCATTTGGGCAGCCTTGATAGATGTATATAAACTGAAACAGCTAGACTAGTTCATCCTAAATTTAACATAAATTTATTCTTTTAATACAATATAGTCATTTCTGCAGTTTTTGGGGAGGTCACTTCCTAATAAATGTCATTACAGAAAATCTAACTGCTCATTTTAAATCAATACTTTTACTTTTAATACGTAAGTACAAAACACATCAGATACTTTGACTTTTACTCAAGTTGTATTCCTAAAGGAGACTTTTACCTAAGTATTTTTGGTAAGATACTTGTACTTTTATTCAAGTATCACTTTGTGGTATACAACACTGTCTATAACAGGCCTACAAGTTTTGTTGTTTTTTTTTTAGCCCCAAGCTTAATTCCTTTGGGCTAATTTGGCATTTTCCCTGCTACAACCTAATAAATATAAAAACATTGTTGTTGTTCTTATTATTGTAAAAAATATATATAAAATATCTAGTCTCTGTGAATAACGACAACCAGTCTAAAACAGGGACAGCTGTGGCAGAGTGGTTAGGGGAGTGGTCCTGTAACCGGTGAGTTGCCAGTTCAATCCCCCGCTCCATCTGTCTCCGTTCTTGTGTCCTTGGGGAACTTTCAGGAAGGCCCAGTTAGTATAACCACACTAGTCCAGGACCTGTCTTGTATGTGATTTCTCTTTCTCCCTGGGTTTGTGGGGACACTGTCTACTCTGTGGTACAGAGTTCTGATGACTCTAACTTATGTGATGGGAATCAAACCACAAATACTGGTCTGGGTGGGTTTTCAATACACACCAGTTTCCAACTGTCCTCCGTGTTTATCTACAGAGTTGATGTGATCAGTGAAATGTTGGACTTACTGGAATTTAATTTTAACCCAGGTGTCATCACCATAGCTGAACCAATGGCTCAGTGGTGTTCCTGTAAAGGACATCAGAGCTCTCTTTTCCACCTCCTCCATGTACAGGTTTGCAACACTAGGAGCGATTGGGGAGCCCATAGCACACCCATGTTTCTGTCCATATTGTTGCCCCCATATGTGAAGTATAGGCAGTTTCAGGAGTTGGCACGGTTGTTCTGTGGAAACAGTGGTTGTCTATGGCAAGCCCTTTTAGCATAAAATCGGATTCACGACGCTTCCATTCCGGATATCTGAAATTGAATTATGACTAGTCATATTTGTTATTCAAGATATCTCAAATTATATTTTGACTAGTCAAAATACCTATTTGAGATATCTCTAAATACATTTTGACTAGTATAAATGACGTCAGATTTACCATTGAAGTCTATGGAGGCCACAGTGGTTCTGCTGCTGAGTTGTGCCTGTTTTTAATCGTACACTGACCACATCCACCGCCTCATCAAGAGGAACACACGTAAAGAGTGATGTGACATCAAAGGAGACCATGATGACATCCCTCACCTTGTCCACAAAGTCCATGGTGTTCTGTATGTTATGTTCTGAGCTGCCAACTAAAGAACAAAGTATCAACACCAGATATTTGGAAACACTATAACAAAGTTAAGCATGCTAACAATGGGGCTTATTGATAAGCTTGTTTGTAGATTTTTGGTAAACCAGACACCAGGAGTGGCCTCACCTGGGTACAGTCTGTATAGCCTTATCTTGCTTCACATTTTTCTGGTACATCTTGGAACATATTGTACTTAAAGGGACAACGTAGTTAACATGCTTTTCACTACGACAGACAGTTATTTGTCATCAGGTTGTTTGTGGGTTGAGTCACTGAAGGAGGGAGGGGTTCCCTCTATTGAGATGACGTCTTTGCTCCAGGAGTGACTCAGCCAGAAGATGGATAAATATGTGGTTATTTTTAATTCTTTATCCAAAGGTCTGTTTTTGGTCAAGTCTTAAATCTGAATTTGTCTGATTTGTTCTCACCAGTCAGTAAAAATGTTTAACATAAGTATTGTAGCTTTTGAACTAGAGCATATTAAAGATGTTCAAGGTTGTGAAAATTAGGTGTAACCGTCCCTTGGAAACCAACTTTAGCTTCTTTGCTTTTAAAATGTTCATTCTTAACTTTTCCACAGGACCGCACTTTACAATCCCAAAATATCTAGAACTTTGCAAGACCACTCACTCATAAAACAGATCTTTAGAACAGAGCAAGTAAAGAAGATTTATTGAAGAACATATGTACATGGTTTGGGAGAAAAAAAGCCTTTTGTGTTAGACGATGCAAGAAAGAAAAGAAAAGCTTTTTCTAAACAGTAATAGATGATGAGCTTAATGAAAATGATGACAAGACAACAGAACACATGAGCATCCAAAGAACAGGACGATGATTGTAATGCTACAGGAAGGGCTGGCAGCACTGATCAACAGGGAGGAATCAAAGACTGGACCATTCAAACCTCACAATGAGTTAGACCACAGGTTATGGCAATTTAAACAAATACCATGATCCACTTTCCAGGAAAAGTATTAAATGGAAGGAGATGCCAAATAGAGCCAATGACCTCTAGAAGGACCCAGATTAGACTGACCAAACCCTGGTACATACAAAAACATCAATAGCAGCAAATTCCTTGTTTTCTTCTCATAATAACGTAGAAATACCAAACGTTGCCTCCAAAGTGCTCCTTTACAAAAGAGACATTGTCCATTCACAGACCACCTGGTACCCAGCATCAGGCTTATGACAGGCAGTAAGGTGCGCACCGCTAAGTCGAGTACATTCACACTGAAGAGAGCTTCGATGCAGCTCTGAACAGCTGCCAGCAGGCTTCGGCTATGTCGATGGAAGTGCAACGACAATCTGGGAAAGAGCTGGACATCTACGGAAACTTAAGGAATGATTGAGTAGAGAAGGTAAAGCAACTACCTTTGAGAAATGAGCCTGACTGTAAAAATGCTGAACTATGCAACAAGAGTCAATTGAGAGAACATCCAGTTTAGTGTAGGAACAGTCTACATCTTTGGTTGGGAAGACGATCCCAACGTAACGGACAGGGTTCTCCTCTGGGAAGGAATAAAAAGACACCCAAGTCAACGGGTTCGATGAAAAAGGTCCATAAGTCTTTGTGTTTTACTTCACACCGAAGTAAAGTCTCAGTAGATCGTAAGGCTGACCGACCGATTCATCTTCTTTCCAATAAGCCTTGAAGTTCTGGGGTTGGACTGGACTGTGGAGCGGGTCAGGACCCTGTCGGTGGACAGAACCTTCTCTTCAGCTGCTGCTCTGGCCATCTGGGCTTTCTTCAGCTCTCTGAGGACCACAAAACAAGAAAAAAGAATCAAATCTGTTCTCAAAGATACAAGTGTATACACAGTTCATCAGCACAGAAACAAAACACACTTTTGTCAACTTCTGACAAAAATGTTTTGGTTATTTATGCAATAGTTTTTAATCTTTAACCTCTTAGCTGTACTTTTGTTTCTTCTGTTAGTTTTGAAGTGACAAAAAAGTTAATTTAATAAAACTAGGCAATTAAATTTTAAAAAGTCAGTGAAAATATGCTTTTTTAACCTGCATATGAAATTAATTTCGGCAACAAAAATATAATCCAGTCCTACATTTCTGCTGTACTTACTTCTGAAGCAAGGCATTCTTGAATTTCTCTGCATTGAGCTCAACTCTGAGCTGATCTGCGCTCATTCTGGCAGCTGTCAGAAGTACTGGGTGTTTTATAAGGTCTGACGCCGATGGTCGCCTGCTCGGGTCAGGGTGGATCATTAACTGAAAAAGGAAAGATAAAAACGGTCGTCTCTCAAACAAGCTCATTTAGAAAGACGGCTGAGGTGTTTTTAATCCTTACCTTGAGCAAACTGACAAACTCGGAAGAAAGAACTTGAGGGATGGAAGGCAGCTTGCCCCGTCTGATTTCATGCCACTTTTCTCCATTAGTGGGCAGAGGTTCAGCCCCTGAGGCACTGATGACAGTCAAAGCCAAAGCAAAGATGTCTGCCTTCGTTAGGTTACTGTAGTCCTGAAGAGACAACCAAACAAGATTTACCAACCTGAAACGAGTTATACCGACTCTAAAGAGCAAGTCGTTTCTGTAATAACACAAACCTCTTGCAGGACTTCATTAGCCAAATATCTACTGTCACCCTCTTCTACCTGAGGGTTGTTTACTCTCGTCACGTGACCAAGATCACCTGGAGAAACAAAAAAATACCACCCAACTTTAGATACTGGGAATTTTTTTCATAAAAACTATAAACACAAGTGAGCAGGTCAATGAGAGGTACATACCAATTTTGTAGATAACACTAGTTGTTACTTCATCATCATCATCTGATTCATCACAGCTTGCTACAGATTTTCGAGAAATGAATATGTTGCCTAGAAAAAATATGAAAACATCAATTTATGACCAAGACATAGTAAAAACTAATCTAAAACAGTCATTTAAAAAAAGTTTTTAACTTCAGGTTTAAGATTTTGATACATCGTGATTTGCTTTTATTTACAGAAATATAAGATGTTGCTTAAATAAAATGAAACTGCTATATTGTATATTTAACCTAATTATAGATTAATTGGATGGATGGTATAAAAGATGGATGGTTTTAGTTACGTGGTTAAGCTCAGTTAAACACAGGTACACACAAATCCATGAGATGACAGTCGCAGTTTAAACTCAAATATGAACCAACTTATTGCACTGTATTCATTGTAATCAAATATTGATATTTTGATGAAAACTGATATCCTAATCCAATTTAATCACAAGTGTTAAGATTAAATTTTAAATTATTGTATAAAAACTGAAAACACAGGTGAGCCAGTACTGTTATTGTTATTTTTAAAACATAAAAATATAAAATATCAGATAGTAAACATGCTTTTATAAATTCTAATTTTGGCCCCTGGACATTTGTGGTATGCAGGCGTCAGGTAGTGCTAAGACCAATAATGTGTGGTAAACTACAGTTTCCTGCTAATAGTGTTAAGAAGAAATAATTGCTGTATTCCGGCATACGAGCACTCACTGGGTTTAATGTCCATGTGCACCAGCGACATGGAGTGGATGTATTTGAGGCCTCTGGAGACTTGCAGCAGCAGATCTTTCAGGTGCAGCTCAGACAAGAAGGTGAGCTGCCTGTAATTCTCTGTGATGACGTCAGACAGCGTCCCGCCGTTGCAGTACTCGTTTTGAATAAGCATGTGGTCGTCCTCAGCCCAAGCCGAATAGTACCGCACCACGTGGGGGTGTTGGCCAAGCACGGCATGGGCGTAGACCTCCCGCAACGCGTTCTGCCTGTAAACATGCAGAGATAGTTTAAGTATGTTTTATCAACTAAGTAACCTAATTAATACAAAAACTTTATTTAATTCCAAACAAGTGCAAACTACTTACTCATCCACCGATCCTGCCAGGGGTTTTTTCGACCTCTTAATAGCGTACACACAGCCATCGAGCCTTTTCACACACTTGAACACGGCCCCAAACTCTCCGGCGCCGATTTTCTCCAGCTCGAGGAACTCGGAGGCGTAACGAGACATCATGTTGCCGTCCATCATGGTAATCCTCTGAGGATGGTGGGGAGAAATAAGACAAACATTACCCCAACCACTTAACTGGATCAGACTTGTTCTCAGATTGCCTTACAAATCTTATTTAGCACAACAAAGAGGCAAACAAGGTGAGCAGTTTGTCTTTACAAAAACAACTACTGTTGCGCAACATGCTGACCAACAGCATTGTTTATCTTTTATTAGGAAATGACAGTAGTTGCAATCTCGGGATAATAAAGGACGCAGTCACCGTTGTAACTTAGCTGCTACCACGCCAAATGTCAGCTCAATATCTGTCAAATTGACCAAATTAGACATTTTTGCATTTTCTTATTTAAGCTGGCTGTGGTGACTTTCTAAAAGTTAATTAGTTGTAGATGCACTTCCAACGGTTACGTTCTGAGAGCTTTAATTAAAAACAAGGATAGGTAGCATTGATTGCGAAAAGTTAACAAAATTTTTTTTAAAGAATTATGTGTAAGAATATATATAATGGAATTCAACTTCTGCTATGGCTACACAAAAGTGATCGGTAAGCATCCAATATCTGTAAAACAGACCAAGATATGGTCTTTTCCTCTGCCTTCATTCAGCAGGAGTCTTGTTAACAAGCCCATCTGCAAATGTCTCACAGAATATAATAAATGTGCCGTTTCTTTTTTTTACCTTTGATGGTGGGAGTACTTCATCCTCTCCTTCCCCGTCGCTTGCCTCCATGTCTTCTCCGCATGAGCTGAAACACAAGGGGGGAGTGTTGGTTAGCATTCTGAACAGCAGGGGGCAGCACTGAGAGCTTCACAAGCACATGGTTGAGTTCACCAGTAACCATGAGGTATTGATTTCCAGCCGCCCCACCCCCCACAAGGTCAAAATCAACAGCTTTATCATAACTGGCTGCTTTGACAAAGGCTTCGTTTTAAAGATAACAGATGCAGTTGCACAACTACTAGCTGCACAATGCAATGTGTGCCGATCACACCCCCCCCTCTCCAAACAACAGTCACCCATCAAATAAAACACTTGAGCTAGATTAATCTCAAATAGAAGCCACTACAGACTTCATGAAAGGGGTTTCCCACAGACAGACACAGAAACACACGGGCAACATACTCATTCCAGTGGGCTCTCTTCCTGTTGTTTCTCTGTTGTGTTGCAGACTGAATGAGTATGGAGTCGGGGGTGAAGGGGTTGAAGTTGACAAGGGGGATCTGCTGTCTCCTGCAGCTGTCTGTGACCGACTTTCGTGGAGACTCCACATTCTTGAAGAGAGCCACTCTCCTGCTGGAGGAACCTGATCCAGAACCCCTGGCCCTGGACAGCAAACTCTGCAAAAATTAAAACAAAGTTTGTTGTTGTTAAAGAAAAGAGAACAGAATAACCAGGCAGCACAAGTCTGGTTTTAATCACGAGAATAATAAAATAGATTGAAAATATCAGATTATAAATATCTGCACGTAACATAAAAAGGTCCACAAATTAGCTGGTGGGACTACAGTGAAAGCATTATGCAACAGGTACAGTTAGACTGTAAGTGGGTCACTGGGTCATTAACTGACATGCAGTTCAAAATCTGTAAAAACAAAGGGACTGGTTTGGCTTTAAATGCAATACCTGAAAACATGCCATGCGTCAAATCCTTCATTTTAGGTTAAAAACTAAGAAAATTGAGTATAACTTGTTCAGTGTTCTTTCTGCATATAATGAGCAAATATCGTTTAAATTTAAATGGGTCCTTTACTGAAAAATACAACATAACTGTATAATAAAGTGCATTTGAATAAGATGCTCACCTTTGGTGTGTGCGGTGTGTCGAACAGCCGGAGTTTTCTGAAGGTTTTGTGCGGAGGTGTGTCAGGGCAGTCCGGGATCGGAGGACTGGACCCTTCCCCGTCCTCCTCCGGGAGAAAGCTCCGCTCGGGAGACCCTCCGTACAGCCGCGACACCTTCTTCGGCGACGGCGAGCAGTTGGCGAAGATAACGCTGCACGGCGACCGCAGGCGAGACGCCGGGGAGCCGAAGTCGTCCTCCTCCTCTTCGTCCCACAGCTCCACGCCGTCGGACGGAGTCAGGGGGCTGCTGCTCCCTTCCAGCCGCTTGTCCGCGGCGTCGCGTCGAACGGGCATCGGGGAGTCCATCTCCGTGAAACCGGACTCTCCCCCGGTGCTGTTGTTGACATCCTCGATGGGCTCGTCCTCTCCGTCGCTGCAGGTGAACTGCAGCTTCTGGCGGATCGGTCGAGACTTCGGGGAAGTTGTTTCGAGCCGATGGCGACTGTAGCTCGACATTTTCCCAGGCCAAACTCGGTCGGCGGAGAAAAAGGAAAAAAAAAGAAAAAGAAAAAAAAAGACTCGCGGGTGAAACCCGCTTTTCGTAGAACTAAGTCAAATAATTACCTTTAAGCTAAGGTATCCGAAAATGTTTAGTCCGACTTCACACACACACACAAAAAAAGAAAACTTGTTTGAAACTGAAAAGCTGGGAAATGGCGAACTACCGTCGTATTCACCGTAGGAGCGACGTCCTAAAAAGTAGCAAAATACAAAAAAAAATTAAAAACCTTCGTCCATCCAGTCGCACACCGCTCCCACCCTCTACGTCGTCTTCGGGGCACGTCGACACACAAACGCGTCTTTCTCCCAAGAAAAAAAACTTTAGCAATGTTTACAAAAACTTTGAATGAGTCAAGTAATGGGTCCTTCCCATCACGCGCATGGCAGAGAACTTCCCGCGACCGTTGATCACGTGTTCCGCTGCAGCCAATCAGGGCGCGCCTGTGGATTTTGAAAGATGGGCGTTTCAGAGTGGCTTCTGAAGAATTACGTCAGCGATTCCAACGCGACAATATGGCGCGAATGCGCGGTGTGTGTGAACTTTTGTAGTCCCGTCAGCGAGAAAACAATGCGTCCATTCATGTGGCGGCACGATCAAAAGATAAAGCTGTAAAAGTCACCTAATTTACACCACTTTGTCACTTTGTCGTACATTCCAAACTGCAGTGTGTCTTGCAACAAAAAGCAGTTTAGATTTATTAACATCCCACAAAATATATTAAAAAACAGACCTTTTAAACTAATTTTATGTTGCTACAAGTTTCAAAATGATCTCATGATGTAAACAATGAATCATGTAGGATGGGCAGTGTGGTGGAAAATATTTACAAACTGAAATAACTTGCTTTTTTTAAAAAAAAAAAAAAAAGTTTCCAATCAGGTGTTTTGTCAGTTTACAGGTGCTCTTCAGAAAGTACCAAGCTACTACACACAGGTTTTCCCCACAGTGTGCCCTCTTCCTATTGTTTGTTGTGTTGCAGACTGAATATGGTTTTGTCACACAAAGGTGTATTTCACTATATAGATCTACGGTTTGTCTTTTATTTGTTTATGTTTTATACATTTAAATTAAAATTTATTCAAGTGAGATTAGTCAGGTTTTACTTTTATGTATCTCAGACCCTCTTACCTCAACTTTAGCACACTGGTACTGAGTCAAAAATATTCAAATATTTTCTTTATTTATTTTTTTTAATTAGAAATAGCATTTACTGTACACTGCACTGTGCATTTTAACAATAAAAAGCATTTATGCCTCTTTTAATGAGGGACAAAATATGTTATAACACCAGTTATTAAAAACAATCATATAAAAAGCTAACTTAAGTGGTGGAAACAAACAGGAAGACTCGTGATTTCTTCCAAATAGTCCATTTTAAATGGTCTTTATTTTGAATGGTTGTCCATAATAAGTCCATCAATCATCCAGGCCCGGTGACTCTCCTTGTTGTATTCTTGATGCTATTCTAATGGCTTCCTCCAGTGAAGGCTGATCGCTTAGCTACAGGAAGGAGAAAAACAGAATATTAAAAAAACATGAATTGGCACTGATGACCATTGTTAAATTATCATCACACTTTCCATTTAATTAATTTACCAACCACCTTCTTAAAGAAGAATCTAAGCTCTGACTGATGAAATTATAAACTGCTGTGTATCATGGATTACTGTCACATAAGGACTAAAAATTTCTTGTTCCCATCAACATAAGAAAAAGAGCACAAACTATTTAAAGACAGGTTTTAAAGAAAAAACAGGGTGGAAATCAGAATTTAATCTAATCACAACCTCACCCTTCAGAGATTTCAGGCCAAAACAAACAAGAATTTAAATTCAATGTAGCAAAATACGAATTCATTAGTGAACAAATAAACATGTTTTAATGCAGCTTTTGATGCTCACAACTTGTGTTTCCAGTACTCAAAAAGTGGCCTGATTTTATCCACAGACTGAAAACGCCAACATGCAAAAAAAAACCCCATCAATGCCAAAACTAGTATTGTAGAATAAGCAGGTGGGTTTCACAGAATGGGATTTAACATTTTGACAACGTTAACTTTAAGTTTTGCCGGGTTCCCACCAAACGTGCTTTGAGCAGCAAAAGTGCTCCCAACGCCTCAAGTTGGACGCACTGAAATGAGTTCGGTGTGAACGCAGCAGCAGACTAGAGGCCCGTCTGAAGAGGGAGGAGCGTCTTGGTTTTTTCTGGTCTGTCTCTAATGACGGGTGAAATAAAGATAAAATAAATAAAATGGCTTTGCTTTATTTACTAAAGAGCAAGTGAATGTTGCTCACAGCAGATAATTAATTCACCAGATAATTTAGAGGCGGTTTGTTCGGTTAGTTTCGCCACTCCAGGAGCTGCGAGCTGAGACTTTTTTTTCCCCCGAGCTCAGCGAGCTGCTGTCTCATCACATCGGTGCTGATATCTCCAGCCAGAACAACAACTGCAGACGGTTGATTTCAGCTAAAGAGCTCCTGTCCGTCTGTGTCGGGTTCAGGAAACCATCACGTGGAAAAAAGTTTCTCTCTGATTGGTTGCTGCTGCGCGTCGAGCAGCCAAAAGTTCAATTTGTTGAACTCGAGCAGCCTTGGACGCACCGCATGCACGGAAAATGCTGCCGCATCCTACTGTAGGAAAAATATGCGTTGTTCAAAATGGTATGTCCGAATAAACAGGAATACACTGGATTTCTTCTTAAAACTTTATTCTCACTGTTCTGACTCCAATCAGGTTCACAGTACTCAGCACACAGGCCTCAAGACCTTGGGCTGAATCAAAACATACAAGAGCTCTGCTCTGAGCAGACACTCTGCAAAACACTGACAGCTCCTTACTGCTATAATAATGAATTGAGTTTATAATGTTCATCTCTTCCTGGTTACACCCATGGAGGTGTTACCTGTTACATCAGACATCAGAACGTCACTCATTCTTGTTTAGGCTAAAGAAAGAACACATCATAAGACACACACCAACTCTTTGTCTGCTTTAACCTTACAGGATGAAATGATCAGAAAGTATAAAATACAATACTGCATCTAACATTCAATTAATCAGTTACAAAATTTCTTTCACTACCACTACCTTGCGTGCTGCGCCAAACTGGCAAAACGCACCGCAACATGCCGCCGCGCTGCTCCTAGATGCGCATCTACCATAGACTTTGCATGTAAACTGGCTGCTTTGGCTGATCAAAACGCGTTTGGTGGGAACCCGGCTTTAGATCACTGACTGAATGCGTCAGCAGCAGCACACAAACACCTCCTGACATCATCCCCTGCAGGAAACTCCTAAGAATTGAAGCAAATAGCTCAGCAGGGTGGGACCTGAGGAAGGTTTACTTATTGGACCAAATAACTTCAGTACTCTCTCTTGACTGAGACCACAGTCAGTTTCCTTTTAAATGCAAGGACTTTACACAAAAATTTAAAGGATTATGACTTTGTGCGATAACCTTACTCCCTTTTTAGTGCAAATAATCCCTGCAGAGTGATAATTGGTGCTTCTTGTTCTAAATGCACAATTTAGTAATGGGATCTTATAGGTTTGGAAGATTGATAATATAAACTAAACAAAAGCAACAAGCACGGTTTATATTTCAAGACAAAAATCAAAATAGCTCTTTAGTGGATTATAACTAATCGATGTACCTATTCCTTTCAAACACGATATTTCAGATATATCAACAACTATTCCATATATCCATTCATCTTTATTATAAAGAGAAATTCAAAGAATAAAGCCACCCGTCTTTTTAATAAACTCGTGTGGTGTTGGTCCACGAACCTGGACAGCAATGTGAGTCCCATTAGAGGTAGCCAGTAACGTGACAGAATGAAGATCTTCTGGCTCTTGACTGTAATTTGCTTCCTCCACAGTTTGAAACGAGGTCATGTCAGGTGTCATGATGGCTACCTGAGGGTGACAGAAATATGCTTTACTGGTTCATGAAGTCATATATGTTCCATACAATGTGTGGAAGAACCTTCAGCATAGCATATTGAAGACAGCAGTGGACGTCAATGAAATTTAAAATGAAACTATCAGACTTTTTTGAAGACGCTTACCATCAAAACAAGTGATCTTTATCATAACTGTTTTTAAGGTGATGTTTTTTAATAAGTAGTTAAAAAAATTCTAGCTAAGAAAATCATAGATAAATAAATAGCTAAAGGCATATCACACACTGCATTTCATGATGACAAGAAACAACAGTGTAGATGTTCAGATCAAACTTGCAAAAACAATGAGGCCAATCTCATGGAATACTGTGAGATTTTGCTAGCTTTGATAGTTCTCAGAGTAAGAGTTGAGAATAACTTTCAGCTACTAACATATCAAACTTTAGCTCATTTGTAAGTCTGATAAAGCTTCAGCCAATTTTGAATAACATTTTTCTTAAATATGAATACATTTAGAAAAAAAAGAAAAAAAAAGAAAAATAAAGAATTCCTTTCATGAGGACCATGAAAAATTAAAACCATCGCAACAATCTGTGAGAACAAAAGTTTAGAATTAGCTTTTAATTTGAGACAAGGCTGTCTAGGGCAAAGAGATGTCTGAACAGTGACACCCAGTGGTCATCAGTGGTATTGTACTTTACCATGCATCAGTTTGATTTTTGACAGAGAATGCCAAAGTATTATTTTTTGCAGTCTGTGGAAAAACATCCAGACATTTAATGTATATCATATATATAGCAAGTAAGTAAGTAAAACTTTATTTATATGTTGCAGCTTGAAGACATCAGTCGACGAATGGAGTAGTTTTTATCCAAACATTTATTTTCTTTTAGCTCCACACAGAATATAAACTGGCTCCACACAGAATATAAACTGGCTCCACACACTCACGGTGCTTCTGCTGCGGTCAGAGTCCGGGTGT
>NW_013952873.1:334772-346655 GCF_001266775.1 Austrofundulus limnaeus
AACATTGGTGAATGCCACAAATTCTCCTAAATCACTCGTACGCACAACTTAAGAACAAATCTGTGCGTACGAACGGTTCTTGCATGAGGCCCATTATGTCTAAAAATGGCTGGGGATTATTCTCAGCTAGCACCACAATACAGTGGATTTAAAAAGTTTGCACACCCCTGTTAATTTCTAGGTTTGTGCGATGTAAAAAACAAGACCAAGATATATTATTTCAGAATATTTCATCCTTTAATGTGAGCTAACAACTACCCAAAGTTTGGATTATTATGTCTAAAAATGGATGAATTAAGGCAAAATTTATAGTTTTGTGGCTGTAGGAAGTAGTTGCATGCTGAGAAATCATTTAAAGTTCACAGACCTCTCCACTATAAGCCACATGAGCCAGAGTTGAAAGCTGATTTCAGTCTCCTAAAATAGTGGTTTGGTAAGTCAAAACACCAATAAATATAATGCCACACGTCAGGGCTGAGCTGGTCATTTTGTTAAAACATTTGTGTGGGTACACTTTGCCGTTCAGGCCACAAGGTATAAAGTTAAGAAACCTTAAAAAGTGGATAATAATAAGTGCTGCCATTCAAGTTAATGCAATTGGCAAGCCTTAATAAAAACAACAGAAAGATTAACCAACTGAAGATTGTGCAGCAGTGGAAATAATTTTGAGCCAATGTTCAGTAACCAATATTTTATTTCCCTTCAAGTCAAATAAAGAAGAAAATTTGAAGCTCATTACTGTATAATGTAAATAACAGAGCTTTAGCTCCTGTTTACCTGTTCATCTGACACATCTGTTGCTACCATAGTCACAGAGTGAGCACCTTGTGATGCCAGTTCGTGAGCTGGGATGGTTATGGTTGTGCCTTCATGGGTCACCATGGTGATGGTGCCCCCCATCGCTTGTAGGTCTGCTTCAGAAATACTGACCTGACATGAGAACAGTACAGGAAGAAGTAGATTAGCTTTCACAGTTAATTATCCAAAGTGTTATTTAATTGTCCTAAATCCCAGTTATTCAGACTGAACAGAAGCAGCGAGCATAAACCCATATGAAGGTGTACGCGGTAGGAGGTGGGCTTAAGGTGAATTAAGCTTCTCCCACATCTCTCATACACAAGGTTATGAGGAAAGTTTTACCAAGGTATTTCTCATTACTTTTAATATCTTGACTGTGCGAAGTGTAACACAAGGATTTCAAGGACCCGTGGGAACACTGTGTTTAGTAAATCAGTCTCAAAACAAGATCAAAAAGACTTTTTGGCTGGATACAAGATTTTCAAACTTGGTTAGGTGGACAGTTTTTGCTTTGTGGGAATTTGTTGGCACCAGGGTGAAGTTATCCGGTAAGTTCTTCCTCATAAATTCGTATCTTGGTGTGCGTTTGTTTTTCAATATCAATAGCATCGCAAGATTTGTTTAGTTTACACGTCCGTAACGCACACTCCCTTATTTGCAAACCACCAATAACCTTTACAAGAGGCAGTAGAAGAACCAATCAAATTCTGTGAAGACAAGCAACCTGAGAGCACGATTCGCAACTCTGCTGTCACTATCGCGTCCCGTGTGTCGGGTTTCACCCTGGCTGCGATGAAAGCTGTTACTCGCTGTTGTTTGTCGCTCCCCGTGTGTCGAGCCCTTTAGAAAGAGAGGCAATTGCGGCGTATTTAAGGCTCAGGGAATATAAATATTTTGACTGAATTTTTTTTTTACACATAGAGGTTACCCAAGCATTGCTCTCCACCACCCAATACCAAACATTCAAGAGTTTTTCCTGCATACAGGTCGAATGTTTCCACGTAAAGAGGAGTACACCGTGTTTATGACCTTAGTAAAAGTACACAGTTTAGTTTTCTCTGACTGAGTGTGAGTTGAGGTTGTAATAAGACTTTGACCTGCATTTAGATTCTCTATAACAACAGCATTTGTTTTAAACAGTTTTTTTCTAATTTACTTTTATGATATTTCAGTGTTTTCAATTGAGGGTCTGTCTGATGATTTAAAACACATCACAGAAAGTCCTTTGCACATTGTAAATTATTTTTTAAGGCTACAAGAAAACGCACATTTTTCCTCCTTCCATTTTTACAAATAACAGACATGTGTAGCGTTGGGAGAACTTTCTAGGTGAGATCTGGTTGTCTGAGATGAAAATAAGTTGTCTGGAACAACCTAAATGCCCTGAACATCACAGTTATAACAACAACTATATGAATACTATAAAACAATATTGCTATAATGGTCTGGAACATCTTTAAAATGAGAGAAGATACCTGTTGTTGTGTCCCATCTTCCTGCGTTACAACAGCAACGTGCTGCTGACTCATCAGGTCTGACGGCTCCACAGGAGTCTGCTCTGAGCTGGACTCATCGTCTCCAACCACAGTCGACGTGTAGCTCACGTTTGGGTCATCAATCGCATCTAAAAATTTAATTAATTAAAATAAAAAACAAAAGGCTGACTTTCTAAATCACAACTATTACTACAGCTAAAAATAGAATAAAATAATGTTTTTTTCTTTCCCCCCTGACATTTACACCGACCTGTTGGTGGTTCAAAGTAGGCCTCCTGCTCCTCTTCAATGGGCTCTGTGTCGTTATGTGCCGTACGTTTGTGCATGGCGAGCGTTGAGATCTGCTTATAGGTTTTCCCACAGTGGTTGCAGTTGTAAGGTTTGCAAGGCGTATGGACAACATGGTGTTTATAAAGGCTGGAGTATTCTGTGAAGCGCTTTTCACACCCAGGCACTGTGCACACATATGGTTTCTCTCCTACAAAGCCACACCAACGGTTTTATTTGTTATATGAAGAATGTGCTAAAACGAATATTTTCTCTGCATATACTGTCCACAAATATTGGATCAGTAAAGGGTCTCACCAGTGTGAATCCTCATATGGTTCTTGTAATTGGTGGCACTGGCGAACGACCGCCCACAGCTAGGCTCAGCACAGTAGTACGGCCGCTCTCCGGTGTGTGTTCGGATGTGGACTTTACGGATGTTGGAGGTGGTGAACGACCTGCCGCAGCCATCAACTGGGCACTTAAAAGGCTTTTCTCCTGTAAGACAAAGTGACGAACAAAGAAATGGATGATAAGGAACAGTTTACCTGTTCTAAATCACAATTCAATAAGACTCTTTCAGAAGACAGTACCACTAAACAGCCGACAGAATTGAACAGCTGCAATCCTGACATCATGTTGTTCATAATGACCGCGCTGCAGCACTTTTATAACTGTGGAATAATGTAGCTCAACACCAAACACAACTGTTGATTCAAAGATCAGTGGCAGGCTGTTGTTTTTGATCAAAAAATTTGATAATTTCTACCCTGCTTGTGCCTCAACACGCTCCTTTTGTACGAATTTAAAAGCCCCAAAGGCCAAGCAGCAGCAAACTGCAGTCAGTCTCTGTGCCAGAGACAATAAAACAGATTTACACACCATGTGAAGACTTGCAGTACAGTGATTGTGGGTTTGTGAGTCTCTGTGTGAGTACCTGTATGAGTTCTTGTGTGCTTTTGAAGGTCTCCAGAGGTTTTAAAGGACTTGCAGCAGTGTAGCTCCTGACATCTGTATGGCTTTTCCCCCGTGTGTGTGCGTGAGTGACTCTTCAGTCCATAACCTTACATCAGACAACATTAACACACAGCTGGGCCTTTATGTCTGGTAAATTCACTGGTTTCATTAAGGTGTAACTACCCCACACACTGTTAGCTGTTTGAACAAGTATGACATACAGTGTGCTCATCTTAAAACTCTGAAATACGCACACAATCAGTCAAATGAGAAATAATAACATTGTCTGACGTAACACACAAGACATGCATCAAAATCTTCAGCTACCTGTTGCAAATTTCTTCCCACAGCCTGGATAGTCACAGATGTATGGTTTGTCACCAGTGTGCGAACGCTCATGAACCTGTTGGAGGCAAAAGTAAATATGATCAGTAATGTCAGGCAAATCAAAGCAGTAAACACTTGTTTTATCAACACGTACATTCAATGTTTACACAGACATTTTCATATTTTTCTCAAAATTTCTGCTGGTTTTTAATCCATTTGAACTGGAAGTGCTTGTAGAGTTATAGTAAATGTTTGTGCAGTAGTGGAGTTTTAATAATCTGCATGTTCCAAACAGCATTAAAAACCTGTGCACTAAAGCTGAGCAGCAAAGAAACACATATCTGTAAAACAAAAACAAGAGATTGTTTCCAGCTTTTCTAATTATTTTATGGTCTTAATAACAGGATTCTGCAAATAGAATTAAGACCACTAGGGGGAGCCAGAAGAACTTTATGTTCTCATAGTGTACTGTCAGGACATAGTGACAGTTTTAACAAATATGTGGAAAAAATACATTTTTATAAAAGTTACCTACTGCAGCTTTAACAGTTACATACTGCATTTTGTAACACTGATAATGAGCTAAAGCCATATATTAGTATTTAACCAGGCAAGCTGCTATCATTTGAAATAACCTGGGGTTTATTTTCATGGCTAAAAAACATGGCAATATAAAGATGAGCTGTGAGACGATCAAAAACATTGTCATTTAAAGGAAACAAATTTTATTAATAGAAATAAGGTGACTTCAAGATTTCATTATTTCCCTTGTATGTCCATACACAGGATAAAACAAAATACTGTATCTGATAGTTTCTCTAGGAGAGAAAATTAATTTTACTTTTTATACTCTGCTTGAATAATGTTAAGAAAATACCTGACTGAAAAACTGACTTATGAAACCTCTAAATCTTTATAGGCATGTATGTCACAAGCAGTAACTCAAAACCCAAAATACTGGACCTGAAACTCAAGTCTCGACATGATAAATGACCTAAAACTGGACATCACGATGACTGTGTCCACCTTTTAAAGGCAATCAATCAATGTGAAAATGCTTTTTTCTTTTTTAATTTACACGTTCATTTGTAAAAATGCATTTAAGAACTTGTTAAGAAATCTCCTGTTACCCATACTTAAATCAGAAAAATACTAAAAACTCTATATTGTGTTTATTGTGTGCACACACATCCAGAGAAGCCCCACATTACCTTGAGGTGGTGGGCAGTGGTGTAGAGCTTCCCACATCCTTCATACTCACAGCGGAAAGACTTCTCGCCTACATTAGACACTCTTGCTGGCCTGTTGTCTTGACCCTGTAACACAATCTAAACACAGAAAGCACAATTTATGCTTAATGTTGGATCTGAACTGAAAGGATTTTAGATGAACAATAAAAAAGAAATATTACCCGCATGTGGACGCCATTGTCTGCTTCTACTCTGCCATACGGCCCCAAAGGGTGTTCTATATTCTCTACCTAAGAGAGAAAATTCGTTTTATTTTTATAGTCTGCTGGAACAAATGTTAGAAAAAATCCAAACCAAAGACAATTCACCTGTATCTTATCTACTTTTACTTTTTTCAAGGATAAACCACAATTAAACAACCGAGTGATTTGCTTTCATCATTGCAGTGTATATTAGCAAATGCTTCACAATATTTTTTCTAAAGCAAGCAAATACTAAAAAAACACAATGTGGGACAAAAAAAATACTTGATAAAGTTAAAGAACAAGCAAAATTTTCCACGCTTTAATTAAGAAATATAAGATAAGAACAAAGCTGAGCTGTAAAACGAGACAGGCTCTTACTTTGGTACTATACTGTTCAAGAACACTGATGGTTTCTGGGTCGATTGCAGTGGCCTCGGCCTGCAGGTCTGCGATGGTGCCATCAGCCTGGATGGCCAGGATGGTGCTGGGCTGCGGCATGTGCACTGTGTGCTGGATGTAGGCGGTGCTCCCGTCCTCCAGCTGGACCTCCTGCAAACCGCTCTGGTCATACGTTTCTGAAAAGAAGCAACAAAACAGGATGAAAACCAAAAACGGCCAGAATATCTTCTTGAGACTTGGTAAAACACAAGAAAGAATGCTTTGATTCTAAAATACATTTGAGGCTTTTATGAATGTATGTATTCATTTATAACATGTATCGATTTTTATTTCCTGTGACAAACAAATCATTTTAAAGTTTATCACCTCAGCATCTAAAATGCTTGCATTAAACTCATCACAGCTAAGAAATGCGCTGATTTTTTTTTTATTTTTTACATAAACGCTAAAAAAGCTTATGACGTCAACCAAAAAAAAATTAGCTCTCGCTTGTTAAAGATTTACCTTTAGGCGTGTGAATATAGGCAGTTGTTCCATCTTCTAACTGGACAGCCTGCCCATCTTCAAGCTGTAAACTGTCTCCACCTACAGTATAAAGTTAAAACAGTCACTTCTGCTTTACCAACATTTGAAAACAAGAAGTAAAAAAAAAAAAAAAACACTGTATTGTATAAAAGGCCTAGCATCCCTTAAAGAGAAAGAACAAAAATGTAGAGGTTTTGGTTAAACAATGAAAATGAGGAAATAAGTACTCACTATAAAATATTAAGTTATTAGTTCTTACTGGGTTTATACTGTACCTGTTTTAGGCATGGACACGTGCTGAACATAGGCAGCTGAGCCATCCTCCAGCTGGATCACCTGACCATCCATGATCTGTCCATCTGAAAACGAAGCTTTGGTGTCGTGCTGGATATACGCTGTGGAACCATCTGCAAGCGTAACGGCCTGCAGGCTCACCGCGTCCATGTTCTCCATCTGATCGCCATCTGGAAAGTCATTTGACAAAGACAACTTTTTACCTGTCAGATCGTGTTGTGGTATAATCAAGATCATTATGTTCTTTAAATATTTTATCAAATGTGTAATTAGACATTTTTATGTTTTATAGCCTTCAATCACTGCAAGTGTATGTTATTTGACATTTAAAAAACAAAACCATATTTTGCTCTGACAATTCAAACGGTAATATGTACAGATATCATTTAATGCCCACAGTCAGCTCAAGGCTGGGAACTCACCTGCCACCGTCACAGCCTCTGTCAGGCAGAGAGTAACCGGCTGCCCATCTGCGTCATGAAACTCTGACATTCCCTGGGAGTCCCGGTTTATCTGAGCCAAGAGCATGCTTTAGCTGCTGGAGGGATAAATGCAGCAGAGTCAACCGTCTGCGCCCACAGGTTAGCTTAATACTTTTACTGTTCACTTTTATTCAAACACGTTCAACCAGCATGGGCAATATTTACAAGCTTTATTGCATAAACACAATCACATATTGTTTACGTGGCAATTGAGCATTTATGCATATGGATCTGTGTAGCAGCTCAAATAGGAAAATAACCAGGACAAACAAAACTAATAATGACTTTTTAATGCCCTGCTTAAAAGAAGAGCAGTTATTTTGTAACTAGGAAAATCAAGTAGCTTTATTTGGAATAACACTTTTAAATCATGCAATGACCACATCCCAAAACAGGAAGTAAACAACTAGATGACAAATAGAATTCTGGGTACTTCTTCTATTTATGATCAACACAGATTCCATAATTCTAACCCACTAGCCAAGACCCCCCCCCCTCCTTTTATGTGTGTTAATGGTCCCATAGAGAAGGAAAATCACAAATTTACTGGTTGCAACAAAAACTGCTGCTGAGACAGCACACAGTAACATACAAAGCAACGTAAATATGTTTAGTCTCCTTGTAATTTTGTGTCAAACAACTCAAATATGCACACAGACAATTTTAGAAATGTTAAAAATATTACTCTACAGCAGCTTCAGCTTAGTGTAGATGCATCGTGTTTCAATAGCAATAACATAGCTAATATTGCCTTGCAAACAGGTTATTCATATAACAAGATAAGACATAAGAGTACAGGACTGGTAAAGATGATAAACCTCATTTAACAAAAACGAAGTTAGTGCCTATCATTGCAGTTTAAATGTTTACTTTCACAGTTATGACATTTTCTGAAAAAGCCAAAGTTGTCATCTCTAGTCAATGCTGCTTTGGGCGCTTATTTGTGTTTAGCATGTTTGGCTAGTTAGCTACGATGCGCTACAACCCTGATGACTTGCAGCATTTACTACTTTAAAAAAGGACCAAAAATAGTGTCGCACAGTTCAAGAGTGAGACTTTTCCTGCTCTGGTAACACCGTGACGGTATAACTGAATAGTTGAACATTTTGTCGCTACGTCTGCAGAAAATAATGCCATAAGCGGAACATGCTAACTAGCCACTATGCTAACATCACTGGTAACTACGACAAGCGGAGATGTCACGACTTTTTATGCAACTCGTAATAAACGTTTCCAGAAATTTTTTGTTGATAAATGTTCAGTCATCTTCAGCTGCCTTGTGGCAACCGAGGCGATTCTGTGTGACAGGTGCAGCTAAGCTAACGCTCCACGTTCAGCTTCTAGCCAACTTCGACCAACTAGCAACCTAGTAAGGAAACAAGGAGGAATCCATGAGCTAATTAACGATAACATAAGCATTTTCACTCGATGAACTTCTGTTTTATTTTTCCCATTTAGCAGCTATTTCCCTTTCCCAGCTGTATCCCTGTCGCAGCCTGTCACTCCCATTCGCAACAGAGATGGCTGTGGGAATAATGCACACTGGGTAAAAACCAATTTATATACTAACCTCCAAAAAATTTCCAACAATTCCTCCTGTTCGACCACCATGCAACAGTGCAGGAAACGATCAGCAATGTCCCGACCCCGGGAACATGTATGACAATACAATCCTCCCGTTATCGTCCCGCCTACTCCCCTAAACTAAACGTGATTGGACAACTGTTTTGAAGCTTATTTTCTATTGGTCGAACGTTACGCTCACCAAGCTGCCAAAGCAGGTATTCAGACTTCTGGGCCACTGACAGACGCCATTCTGCGCCGGTTTTCGTATTGTCTCGGGCTTTCAATTGCAACTACGCTGCGTCGTCGTGTGAAATTAATATTTAAGCTTAATATTAAGACAAAGAGCAACTAAGGCTGTTGCGTCCGAGCCACTGAACGTCACAATATACGGTGACGTTGCATCTTTAGCAACATAAACAGCGGTGTGTTGCTTTGAGTGTCCATGTTGAGAAGAAGGTCGCGTGGGGAAAGAAAGGGGGAATGTGGGCAATGCAGTGACAAATGATAGTACAAACTACACATAGAAGTTTAGTTGATAAAATGAAAATTACATCAGTTGAAACATGAGAGCATAGTACAAAACATTACTGCATGATGTAGTGCTGCAGAATTAACCAGCTGATGTAATGGGAAAATGAATGCACATAAGCAGACCACTTATTGAGTTCAGTTCTATTTCGTGTAAGCTCCGCCCTCTAAGGCTAGACCTGTGGAGGACCCCTGCATCCTCTGGACCCTGAAGTGGTCCCAGTGGTCCTCAGAGACCTGTGGAGGACCCCTGCATCCTCTGGACCCTGAAGTGGTCCCAGTGATCCTCAGAGACCTGTGGAGGACCCCTGCATCCACCAGACCCTGAAGTGGTCTCAGTGGTCCTCAGAGACCTGTGGAGGACCCCTGCATCYWCCAGACCCTGAAGTGGTCYCAGTGGTCCTCAGAGACCTGTGGAGGACCCCTGCATCYWCCAGACCCTGAAGTGGTCYCAGTGGTCCTCAGAGACCTGTGGAGGACCCCTGCATCTTCCAGACCCTGAAGTGGTCCCAGTGGTCCTCAGAGACCTGTGGAGGACCCCTGCAYCCTCCAGMCYSYSTTGTGGTCTGGTCCTGATGGATCCTGGACCAGTGATCCAGTAAAAGCAGCTAAAGAGCAGTAAACTGAGCCTCAGCAGGGACCAAGTCAGACTCTGAGTTTGGTGACATCACTGCAGTTAAATCTGGTTTTGCTGCTTTAACTGGTTCAATATTGATCAAATCATTTCTTTCCTGCAGCTGAGAAATCACTCAATYTGCTCAGATTAAAGAAGATCTCAGCAAACATTCTAGATGAACGACTGAACAATCTTTATCTAAAGTCTGCTTTTATTAAAGTCTAAAGAATTCCTGCTCAAAGACTTATTCTGCCTTAGTTCAAACAAACTGACTTTTGACTGATTACTTATTGTTCTAATTGTTCTTCAGTAATTACTGAACCACTTTATAAACTAGTTTTATACAAATTATTCTTCTTTATGATCTGTGTTGTTACATTTTATTGTCTGGTTTTATTATTTTTTCAATGTCTTTATAATAAATTTAAAAACAAACCCAGTTTCCTCCTTATTTGGTGTAAATCTTGTGATCAGAACTGTCTGTGATGAATTCAGCTTCAGCTGTTGAGTCTGATTCTAGAAGSTGAAGAAATCAAGTCATTATTGATCAGTAGAACTGATCTTAACCAGTGGAAATATCTTCATGTGGAGCAGAGGAGAGAAAATTCATCAGCCTTATTTTCCTCACATCTGTTCCACTGCTGAGGAGGAAAAACTCTTTGGATCTGGTTCAGATCAGATCAGCTTCAGAAAGTTGATCAAACTCTCTTCATTTCCAATCTGAGGTTTCCTCCAATGAATCTGACAGAATTATTTCATCCTTCCAAACCAAATCCTAAAGTCAAGTTCTGATCAAAAACTATCCAAAGTTTTGTTTTGTGTAAAATCCTCAAACTGATCTCCTTATTTTAAATGTTCTGTTCAAAGATTCTCATGTTTTGATGAAACTTAGAATCAAAGTCAGATCATTAAAGAGTTAATGTTTCCCTCTGAACACTTTCCTGTAAAATCCTTGTTAAATGAAGAAAACTGGTTCAGATTCAGCTCGTTCACATGGGTTCATTTTAGAATTCAGAAGATTATTTATCAAGTTTCAGTCTTAATATTATTTTTGTTGTTTTGATTTTTAATTATTGCTTTATTGATTTTGACGTTGATTTAGTTGAACTTTGTAATAAAAACTTTAAAAGGTAAATCTGGTTTCTTGATTTGAGTTAATCTGATGCAGAATTCTGAGTGATGAACAGATTCAAGCTTCAGTTAATCTGATAAATGATAAAGGCTGAAGAAATCAATAATCTAATGAAACAGTTTCCATGAGGCCCCATCAATCTGTTATTGATCAGAAAACTCGTCTCTTTATTGACAGCTTCTGTGGTGAGCTGATGGAAACACCACCACAGGACCAGCTGAGGGTCTGCACAGACCCCTCAAACTCCCAGACAACAAGATGAAACAAATCAACAAGACCAGGAAACAAGAGCTGAAGAGGAAATGAAAGAATCCAACATGTTTGTTCTGCTTTCACAGCAAGAAGGACTTTTTCTCTTTGCTTTTTCTTCCAGAGTCAAACTCTGTGAAGCTGCAGGAGCAAAGCTGACTTTGACAAATGTTGTTTTAGTGCTGCAGCTGGACCAGTTTAGCTTTTCAGTTTGACAAGAGAAACATTGAATCAAATGTTGGATTTAGAATCTGGAAACATTTGTAGGAAAACATCAGACTGATCATCACAAATCAAACATATTTAAATGAAGAAATTTGTCTTTTTAAATAGTTTTTACTTCTCATTATGTTAACTTTAAATATGAAACAAAGATTAGATAAAATATTTATATATTTCTTGTTTTATCTCAGCAGAGTCAGAAAAGCTGAGACCCTCCTGCCAGCAGGGGGCAGTTTGTTCAACAGTTTGATCTAAAATTAAGATGTAATATTTAGATGTACTTATTGTGTTTTTGTGACGGTTTGAAATTAAAGATACAGATTTTCAGTTTCTTTACTGCCTTTGTTACACAATCTTTTGTTTATTTTTGGTTTATTTTATCTTTTTATTATTGTTAAATTAATGGTTTCAGTGAGTTTATTTTGCATCCATTAAAATAACCTTTTTAACTTTAATTATCTAAAACATCAGGTGTGATAAATAATCTGAAACAAATAGAGACTCAGAGGGACAGCAGGACCACATCAGATCATTTTAAACTGATATTCTCAATAAAATCTACATTTTAATTCAGAATAAAAATACAATAT
>NW_013952873.1:349216-350910 GCF_001266775.1 Austrofundulus limnaeus
TGAACTACATGGAGACTGACTGGACCTGAACTACACGGAGACTGACTGGACCTGAACTACATGGAGACTGACTGGACCTGAACTACATGGAGACTGACTGGACCTGAACTACACGGAGACTGACTGGACCTGAACCACATGGAGACTGACTGGACCTGAACTACATGGAGACTGACTGGACCTGAACCACATGGAGACTGACTGGACCTGAACCATGAGACTGACTGGACCTGAACTACATGGAGACTGACTGGACCTGAACCATGAGACTGACTGGACCTGAACCTCATGGAGACTGACTGGACCTGAACATGGAGACTGACTGGACCTGAACCACATGGAGACTGACTGGACCTGAACCATGAGACTGACTGGACCTGAACTACATGGAGACTGACTGGACCTGAACCACTTGGAGACTGATTGTTTTTTTTTCTCACAGAGTGACTGAAGACCAGAAGATGGAAGTTTGGGTGGAGGACACGTCTTCAGGACCCAGCTGTCTGTCCATGAAGAGTGACATGTCCAAACAAAGACATCCAAACTTCAGTCCTGAACCTGGACCCTCAGAAACAAAGTAAGAAAACTGTTTCTGAGTCCTGTAACTCCTCACAGAACAAATAAGAGAATTTCAGCTTTGATTTCTTGTTGAAAACTGCTGACTCACCAGTCAGGTTTGATGAGTTTCTGACTTTTCAAGCAGAAATCTTCAGATGTGACCTGAATGAGAGACAGACTGCAGTGAGTTGTTCAGCCTGACTCTGTTTCTGGGAGGATTGTGGACTGTTCAACCTGACATCAGTCCTGACCCTCAGCTAGCCAAACCCAGCAGCTGCAAAAAATAGGAGAAAACTTGAAGTTGAACTGAAGACAGAAGAATCAAAGCTCTGAGCTTCAACATGAWTCAGATAGAAATGAGTCTTTTCCTCAGAGGAGCTGACTGTCTGTCATGTTTGAATCTCATCTGTGTGAAAACTGCTCAGTCCATCATGTGAAGCTGAAGTTCTAAAGTCAGTCCAGCTCTGAATGTGAACTCTGTCAGGGTCAGATGGTTCTAAATCCTGCTTGAAGCTCTGCTGCATCTCCACTAATTCAACCAGTTCTTCCATCAGGTTTCATTTGTCCAACAGATCCTCCTGAAGKTTTCCTCTGGATCTTTAGACCTTCTGAGTCTCTGCAGCAGTTTTGTGTTCAGAGCTTCTGAAATGCTTTTCTTCACTGATTGATGTGAAAAACAACATGTTGTGTTTCAGAGGGCAAAGCCTCAGAGTGAGACCAGAACCTGCAGGACCTCCAGGACCAAGCTGTCTGTCCATGAAAAGTGACAAGTCCAAACCTTTACCTCCAAACTTCAGTCCTGAACCTGGATCCTCAGAGACAAAGTAAGAAAACTGTTTCTGATTTAAACAGAGTTTTATTTTCTTTGATGATCTGATCAACACTTCCTGTTCTTCCAGTTCTTCATCAGTAAATGTCTTCAGAGGGAGGAAGAGGAGTGGTGTTTGTGAGGAGGAGCAGCTGTCCTGCTGTTCTTTGTGTCAGGACGTCCTGAAGGATCCAGTCTCTACCAGCTGTGGACACTGGTTCTGCAGAACCTGCATCCCCTGCATCACCTCATACTGGGGCCAGTCTGCTTCATCAGGACCCTCCTCCTGTCCCCAGTGTGGAGAAAGACCCAGAATCAGAAGTGGACT
>NW_013952873.1:352388-353698 GCF_001266775.1 Austrofundulus limnaeus
GCCCAAGACTATGACTGACATGTACTCACACTTCCTGCTGGTCCAGACCACCAGGAAGAAGAACAAGTACCATGAAGGACCTGGGACCAGACCACAGGAGCTGACAGAGGCTGACAGGGAAGTTCTTCTGAAGCTGGGGAGGCTGGCCTTTGAACATCTGGAGGAAGGAAACGTCATGTTCTACCAAGAAGACCTGGAGCAGTGTGGTCTTGATGTCACAGAGGCCTCGGTGTACTCAGGAGTTTGTACAGAGATCTTCAAAAGAGAGTGTGTGATCTTCCAGAAACCAGTCTACTGCTTCGTTCATCTGAGTGTTCAGGAGTTTCTGGCTGCAGTCTACATGTTCCACTCTTCCACAAACAGGAACATGGAGATGGGGAGCTTTTGGAAGAACATGGAGAGAATTAAGAAGTTTTTGAAGAACATGACGAGGATGATGAAGTTTCCAGGAAAGGAGTACAGACACTCATCTCTGGATTATTTCCTGAACAGAGTCATGGAGAAATCCCTCCTCAGTGAAAATGGCCACCTGGACCTGTTTGTTCGCTTCCTTCATGGCCTCTCTGTGGAGTCCAACCAGAGACTCTTAGGAGGTCTGCTGGGTCAGASAGAGATCAGTCCARRAACCATCCAGAGAGTCATCAACAACCTGAAGAAGATGAACAGACATAAAGTGTCTCCAGACAGAAGCATCAACATCTTCCAGTGTCTGATGGAGATGAAGGACCTCTCAGTTTATCTGGAGATACAAGAGTTCCTGAAGTCGGAGAACAGATCAGATAAACTCTCATTGATCCAGTGTTCAGCTCTGGCCTACATGCTGCAGATGTCAGAGGAGGTTCTGGATGAGGTGGACCTGAGGAAGTACAACACATCAGATCAGGGTCGACTGAGACTGATTCCAGCTGTGAGGAACTGYAGARWGTTTGTGTGAGTCCAGATGTTTCATTCCATCATCAGTCAGTGGAGATCAGCTGTTTGAATTATTAGTAGTTATTAGAACCATGAGGGGTTCGGTTTGGATGAAGTTAGAGACATTTTTTAATCTTCATCACATGAAACATTTTCATAGAAATAACTGAAGAAAATTCCAGGTCAAAGGTCAACTTAGAAATGTTGTCTTCCTCTCATGTTGTTCATGTGGACAGATGTGGATCTGGTCTAGGATTGGTCATAATCGCATCGTGTGCAATTAATTGTCAGAAAAACATTAATCGATTATGTTTTAACACGACGATTAATACGATTAATGCCACCAGGCAGATTGACTGGGGATTACTCCGGTCAGTCCGCTCGGTGCTCCTCTCTGC
>NW_013952873.1:356520-360844 GCF_001266775.1 Austrofundulus limnaeus
TCTCTACCCCTTTCAGATTATAACAACTTTCTCTCTTAACAAAATTCAATTGGATGTTTAAAGGCAACGTTTATGAGCCTTATACATAACCTGTAAAATGTTATAATCAACCAACTCATAGAACTTCAATAATTTCAACTGATTAAAACTTTGATTCTAATTGTGGTGGCAAATGCAGAAACACGTTGGAATAATACGAGAAAAGTCTGCGTATGTGATAATCAAATAAGATTTAATTGTGAGCAACAACCACACAGAACTGAATCAGGAAGGTTCTGTCTGCTTGCCGCTGGCGGCGTCAGCAGCACACAGCCAAATAATATACAACATGCCCAAACCATGTGTCAGTTTACAACCAATCACAGATCACCAAATGTACAGTTCAGCCAATCACAAGGCTCACACCCAGAGTATGTCAAAGTTCAGTGCCTTGTGATGGCGACCGGAGCCTCCAGAAAGATATGAGAGATGAACAGTGTCAAGGGGAAACAGATATGAATAATTAGTCCATGACAATCCCTCCTCTTGAGTAAACAATACTCAAAACAAACCAAATGGAATATTATGAAATATCTAAACACCAATACATCACTCAACAAAGACAATGGAGAAATATGGGAAAAATAGTGCAATGGATTACTGGCATAAGTTGGTTTGTGCAAGGAAAAGAAAAATAAAAAAACAAATGTGTAACAAAAAATAACAAACAAAAGCTAAACCTAAAGTCTAAATAAATTAAACTAAAGGTAATAGCTCCACCCTCATCTTGTCACACCTAAACTAAACCCTAAATTAAGCCTAGAACTAGTCCTCTGTGAAAGACATAGACGCCGTTTGGACAGCACTTCTCCAGCTCCCCGGACCTCAACAGGTGAAACCCAGACGGGCTAAATCTCCCTCAAATATGTCTTCGTGGGTACCAGGCTCGAGGTAATGGAATACCCCCACCCGGGATACCACAACCGCAGAAAGAAACAAATTATCAACAAATGCCTACCGATGGAAGAATCTCACAGAGACTCAGCTGACAGGCATCTAACCTTTACCAGGGAACTGCACAGGAGGACAAAACTCTAGAAAAACATAAAAGAAATTAACAGAACAAAACATAAACATAAAAAATAAACCCCAATTCATCCAGAGAAGACTAAATGTTCAAAAAGTATGTACTCTTATATTTTATTCCCAGGAGGGGGAGCCAAATATCAACGCAGGCTTTGTGAGAAATAAGACACATGAAATCTCAAAAATAGCACAGACATAAATGCATTGCAGTTAACCTGGTGGGGCATTTAAAAATTCACAATAATAAGCCAGTCAGAAATGCACAAATTAGTTCAGTATAGCAGATGGGTCAAATCAAAGTTTCATGGAGGCGGAAACAAATGCAAACAGTGTGTAATAACTGTTCTGTTCTCATTATGTCAATAAAAGCAGGGTGTGTGTGATCAGAAACCACACTAGAACAAAAAGGGCCGAAGGTGTAGAGGTTTAGGACCCTCGCCCAGAAAGATAGCAGCCACGAAATACGGCCTGCTCAAGGTGAATGTGATGATGCTGGAACAATTTGTCCTCCCTCGAAAGGACCCCCAGGAAACGCCAGGTGGAAAAAGCTAGCACGAGGTGGCGCGCAGCTCCCAATCGGTCCAGGTGGAAATGGAGTATCACCCCCCCATGAGAAACAGCATCGACCCTGTGGAAAAAATAGACTCACAAAAACACAGAGAGAAAAGACAAAAATTAGAAATAATTCAAAAACACTCTTTCAGACAGACTTTTCCGTGTGTGAAACTGATAATGATTAATTAATCATATAATTTTAGTTTAAGAAACAACAAAACTCAAACACATCAGTTCTCCGTCTTATCCTCATTTATAAATAACAAAGCCTCTGTTCTCTGAACAAAGCCAGGGGAAACCAGATGTCATATCCTGTATACAAATTGCACTTATCTCTGCTACTTTTAGCAAAAGTAAAAGTCCACTCATTTAGCAATGTAATACACTCGACTGGCTCCCAAGGAAACTGCCTGTGAAAACAGGTTCGCAGTTGTCCCATTTATGTAATTATGGAAGTAACCTAAAATCCTGTTTGGAAGAACTGATGGCATCATCACCTCACACACGGTCTCACATGTACCCCGAACCGGGTACCCCACGCCCTTCTGTGCCTCCAGGTTAGAACCAGCGAGCGCGAGCGAACCCGGGTCGTGGTGCTGAAACAGACACCCACCAGCCACCCAGATAAGTCTCGTCGTGAGATAAAAACCTGGAAATGGCTGAGGCAACCTGAAACACCATCGAAGATGTGGCAATATGGAATGTTGTGAGATAAGCCGATGTACGAAACGCGTGCAGCGCAATGCAGCAAGGAGGGTAGACCCCCCAACCTCACTAGAATGCTTTAGACTGTTTTGCAACAACATGTGGGCAAAGAGGGTCAGATCTGAAACACCCCACATGTGTAAACTAAAAAAGATCCGCCACGTGAAACTGCAAATACGCGCTAATGTTTTTGCAGACTCAAGGTCATCGTATTTAGGTTTAGATTAAAGAATATGCAAACAGTACCCGTTATCAACACGTTTAACCATGGTTTTATCCCATTTACCTCTGAGGCCTTCTGGTTTTTTATTGATAAGTGACTGGGCATTTTCAAAAGATGCAGGGGACCAGCTAACCAAAAAACATCACAGCAACGTCCTTGATGGCCACAATCACTGACAAATATTTTGCAAAATATAACCAAACCCAAACAATGAGTAACCAGATGTCTGTTTAAAAAAAACTAAGGNAAATCTTGTTTCTTCACTCGAGGTGACCCCTACATACCCCCCTTTTGCAAGTCATCACCCCCAAATGGTGATTAGTTGCAACGAAAACGGACACCTCGAAAGTCTTTGAACTTGAAGTAATCCACAGGAAAAAATGGTATAATTCCAAGGGTAATCCAAACTGAGAACTTGCCATAGCCAGAGTTCTTTTCAGTTTAGTTTTTTTCTTCAAGATGAACAGTAAATCGAAAGGGAATCGATTTTTTGTATGATCCCCATAATGTTTGTGAATAATTCCCATTGCAGTACAGCTTCAAATCCAAGGAACAACAGAGTCTGTAATCCACTGGAAGCAAAGAATTGTAATCCACCAAGGAAGAATTATAATCCACACTGGTATTTCCATACGATTGTTGTGGTTGACCTGGAGTCAACCACTTTCTGGAACACCATGAAGAACGTTGATTTCAGGAACCACCCTTTTGCGTATCGCTCACTGGAAGGTTGCCGATGAAAGGGGACCTCTGGATCGAAGGTAGAGATCCCTTAGCAGGAGCCAGGAATAGACCACTGGAACGCTGTGAAGATGGGGACCACCAGGAGGAGAAGGTCGAGAGCGTTGAAGCCTGGTTGCCTTAGCCGAGTAGGTGGACCATTGTGGAGGGTGGTTGTTGGATCGTCTCCAGCTAGTGCTTTTCCGGTTGCTATTTTTTATGCATTAATAAATTTTTAGATTAACCTTAAATTGGGATTTTACATTAAACTAAACATATGTGTGCCCTGTGTGTTAGCTATCATGTTTCAGATTAGCTACAGGTAATAGTTAAAGTGTTGTTGCTTTAACTAAGGGGTAGATTTAAGTGACTATATCTATTAGAGACTAAAGAGGGCTTCTGTAAGGAAGGTCTCAATTTCCACACAAATTACTTATTCCTCCAATCATAACTCAGTTAATTTAGACAGTGTCTACTTCTGTAGCTGTCATTAAAATCTTGTTTCTTCACTCGAGGTGACCCTTACAATGTCACAGAAAGACTCAGCCTGCGCTCCGCTGCTGTGCGCTCCGTCACAGCGCTCTCTCACCAGGAGAGAGGAGTTTAGTCACTCACACAAAGTTGGACAGAKCTGTTTGAGAACGACGCTCTGAACATAGATTTAATATAAAGTTAGGTTTTAGAGACCAAAGTCTCTGGTAGCTCAGGAGCAAAGTGCAGGAGGAGATGTCAGACTGATGGCTGCTTGGCCGCTGCTCCAACCTGCAGTTTGTCTCTGCTGAAAACTGCTCTGACTGAAAGGCCCGCCCTGCTCTGCTCTGATTGGATAAAACGGCTCTGGAGTTCATCTGATTTGTTGAAAGCAGTGTCCGTTTAATCCATCAGGATTAATCTGTATCAAACAGGGTCCTGCTGCCCTCCTCACACCGAACAACCATCCAGTCACATGTGGATTTACTGATTGATTGATTGATTGATTGATTGATTGATTGATTGATTGATTGATTGATTGATTGATTGATTGATTGATTGATTTATAAGAAATCAGGTCACATT
>NW_013952873.1:367580-369034 GCF_001266775.1 Austrofundulus limnaeus
ATTGTGTCACTTCACTTTGCACAGACAAATATTAGAGTAATGAGGAAAACCTTGGTAAAATTTACTCTCATAACTTGTTATGAGAAGATGTAAGGTGAGCTTATTTGCATAAGTAACTCATCCCTTACACTGGACTGCTTGCATATATGTCAAACTCACGTTTAACCCGGTTCAAGTTAATAACCTGCTTGTCCAAGAGAGTCCGATGTTTCTACAATTCATCAATCGTGATATTTACATACCTGACCGGCGAGACCAGGGAAACTTACACACACAGCTCACTCCAACCTACTGGCAACACCTTTAACAAACGAATATTACCACAGTACTAAAATACATCCGCCCTAGACACATTTAACATTGTTGCATTCTCCCACAATGATACATCAATCACCTGTTTGCATCAGGTCACATTCAGCCATCCAACATCCACGCTTCTCTGCCGCCCCCTTCTGGCCAAACAAGTGAAACTGCCCTCCACCGCCTTGAAGACAGGAGGAACATCTGTTCTTGAAGACATAGAAAAGAAATGTTCTAAATATTTACACTGAACTGATGGGTTTTCAGTAATATGTAATTGCAACATACAGAAAAAAGTTGACGCATTACTCAGAGGTGATGGGACTGTTAATAGTGCTGGCCGTGCCTCTGCACAAACCACACAATTTGACAATTTTGCTTGACTGGCTGCATTTCTGACAAACCTCAACCAATAATTAGTCTCCGTAACTCCAGTATCTACAACAAGTTGCTTACTAGATCCCACATCAACTGTTAGCTCCAAGTCGCTAAGCTGCACCACATGAATATAGATTTTACCCACTGGATCTTGTCCTCTCACCACCAGCCCCATCAACAGAAATCCAATGTCTGACACCAGTGGATTTCTCAAAGTCAGAAACATAGGGTTACAAATAGAATCATTAACACACAGGCCCCCTTTAATTTGGTCTCTCCTAATTTCTAGTCGGTCTTGAAAAGGAATTTTTCCCCATCCGCCTAACTGAAAACCACACCCCAAGTCCTTGTTCAAATAAGGCATTATTTCAGTTGTACAGACATACACCCTAGCTGATTGGTAAGCCCCCTTTTCTGATCCACAGTCAATGACAGAGCACAGATCAAAGAAAATGGAAGCAGTTTGCCCCTCCACAAAAGTAAATTTGTATGCCTCATAATGTACATCTGCTCTTTTACCTCTGCCTTTCAAAAATTCCAGCAGCAACTCGTTTGAGACATTATGCATTTTTTCAAACACAAAATCATCGTAAGCGGGAATCAGTCACGTTGTCAGGGATTAGGCCAGTCAGGTTAGTCGTTAGGTTAGTGTGCATTTAATCATCATCATCATTTTCTGTGTTTTACATCCCACATGTTAATTCAAAACAACAAATAAACAAATAAAATAAAAACAGACATTTCCCCCAGGAAGCAATTATCAATCGCATATGATG
>NW_013952873.1:369992-371816 GCF_001266775.1 Austrofundulus limnaeus
GTGTGTCACTGCTGAAAATGTCCCTCAGGACCGTGCCACTGAGTGCAGTTCCCAGCCACATTGGGATACTGACCAGGCGGAGCCATTTGTGGGTTTGGAGCTTGGTACTGTGCTCCTCCCTGTGGGGGACCTTGTCCCTGTCTCAGGAAACAGTCTCTGGCCCAGTGTCCAGGTTTCTGGCAGTAGTGACGTACATCTTGTGCTCTGGATCCCTGCATGTAACCATGGCGGTACCCCATACCCCATGGTCCACCCCTAGCCATCCACATGCCTCTGCCGCGCCACTGAGGCTGCTCATAAGGGACTGGCAGTGACGGCAAGGGCGGTGCTGGAGGTGTCACAGGTGGTGCTTCTACAGCTGCCACCATTTGCATTTTGACCTTCCTGGGGTTGACCACATCTCTAGCCTGCTTTAACTGAAGTTTAAGTAACTGGGTCTGCATGTCCTCTAAGTTAGCCTTAGTCTTATTAGCATCGTCAGCTGCTTCCTGTAGAAAATGAATGAAATGTCTCTCCCACATTTCTGTCTCAGCTGCAGGTAGGTCAGGGTTAGCTTTCATCGCTTTCACCACCTCAGCAGGTACACCTTCTAAAATGGCTTGTCTAAAAAAATGTCTCTGGCTTTTATTCTGGCCATGACAGTGTGTCCTGTCATGCCAGTCCTGTTTACACTGATCTAAGTAGGAGGTGGGGTTCTGTCCAGGTTTCCACTGAAACTTGGGAACCCTGCCCCCTCTGGGAGAGGATAAGCCTCTCTCAAAGCTGCTGCCAAAGCTGTAATGTGTAAGGTCATTGGGTCAGAGTCAGGCACACGACRCCCCCATTTGGCTGCAACTTCTATCTCACACATCTTAGTTGTAGTGACACATCTAGCTAACAAAGCTCTCATGTCACCCACAGCTAGAGTCGTCCCTTTAGTAAAGCTGTCAACARCATTTAACCACTTACTACCTCCTTCAGTCAGCGGGGGAAGTCTGTCCACTAGGGCCTGCACATCACCTAAGGCAAAAGGTTTATACTTAATCTGGCCACCAGAGTGCAGCAGAAGATAATTACCCGGATGAGATGTGCTGCTTCCTTCTTCTTGCTCTTGGGGGTCTGTTTTGACACAGACTGGGGGTGTAAAGTAAACCTTAGGGAGCCCAGCACTGCATGTGTCATTATTTTCACAGGGGACAGCGAGCAGTTCAGATGTAATTCTGACTGGTACTGCACAGGACTCACTATTCATCTGTCTGGGAGTTTGAGTGACGTGGGTGCATTATTTTGGGAAAGTCAGGCCTATTTTCCCATCCTAAAAGAGGCGAGGGGTTATGAGTAACAGACAAAGTGTCACTGCTTTGAGGCTGTGAAGCGGGAGGGGATGACGAAGCCATGCTCCCAGTGGAGCTGCTCTGTTCATCTGCTGCAGACTGCAGAGATGTGGATGGTCCTGATCCTGTTAATTTAAATGGGTCTACCTTTGTAAGCTCGTCTGTGTTCATGGAACTCAGATTATCTATGCAAATTCTATAAGGAGAGCTTTTAACTTTTCGGGCCTTCATGTTAACCATTCTCTCACATCCTGGAGCTATTTCTACTGTGCCCTGTTTCACATCAAAAATTGGAAACATACCAGGTGCTGTCGGGAGAGAAGGGGAGCTTTTGTGTAAGTAAGGAGGCGGCTCCACAATGTGTGTGTCTTTTTTTCCACTTTCTTTAACTGCAGCCGGAGACGGCTCTGCAGATGATGTATGGTTTGCTTTTTTTCTAATATCTGTGACTATCAGATGGGTGAGGCCTTGAGAAATCATTGCTAAATGACTCCATTCTTTACAGTTCACC
>NW_013952873.1:372816-374490 GCF_001266775.1 Austrofundulus limnaeus
GGTGCAGACACTTCCTGTCCATGCAGCTTTACATGCTTTACGTTCACTCCTCAGGTTGGCGCGAAGCCGCTCTCCGAGCCCCTTGCCCCAGCTCAACAGCTCGTCCAGCCCTCTGAGGAGCGTGTCGCCCTCCAGAGCCCAGCTCACTCAGTCGTCACGCCAAGCACGCCTCGTGTCACGTTTCAGTGAGCTGTATGCTGTGGAGCGCCTGGAGGCTCAGAGCATCCTGCGACGCTACATCACCCACCTAGACATGGTCCAGAAAATCATCTGCATCGCTGTCGTGGTAGGACAACATGTAAAGAGTCAGTGTTGGTGTTTTTACAGGTCAGGGTTGCTACAAAAAAGTGTGTTTTCTCTGTTTCAGGAATCCTTCCAAACAGCTAAACTTGCTTACCGTCAGTTCAAGCTGCGTGTGAGAAAGACTCTGTCCACATCCCACTTTGGTCCACAGAGTCTGGAGGACACAGCTGTGGACTACATCATCAGAAACCTGGACCTGTATGATGTTCAAACCAGCGTCACTGTAAGACAAGAGACTGTCCTTGTTTGACCTGTGATTCATTTAAAAAGGAGAAACTTTAAGAAGAGATGTTGAAAGGGTCATCCTGACATTCCTATATCTTTACTCTATAAAGCTGTAACAATRTCTGACCTCCATTTGTGACCAGAAACTGCAGCTTCTCTAAATATTCAGTGAGATTGCTGAGTACTCAACGACTTTGCTGAAATTTTCTGAAAAACCGAAACTGAGCTGTTAAGCTGGGTTCCCACCAAACGCGTTTGGAGCAGCCGAAGCAGCCAGTTTACATGCAACGTCTATGGTAGACGCGCATCTAGGAGCAGCGCAGTGTGTTGCGGCTCATTTTGGCAGTTTAGAGCAGCGCGCAAGATAGTGGTAGGATGCGGCAGAGCTTTTTCCGTGCATGCGGCATGTCCAAAGCAGCGACTGCTGGAGTTGAACAAATTGAACTTTGGCTGCTCGACGCGTAGCAGCAACCAATCGGGGGAGAATAATTTTTTCACGTGACGGTTTCATGAACCTGACACAGACGGACAGGAGCCTTTTTAGCTGAAATTGACCGTCTGCACTTGSTGTTCTGGCTGGAGTTATCAGCACCGATGTGATTTCAACCTGGAGAGACTCACACAAAGACAGACTGAAACTAGGAARTAAATTTATTGGCATGAATGACAGAGTTTGGCGCTCAGACCCCAGCAGAGGATGCGAGCGCTGTGAGATGATCTAAGCTCCGATGAGCTGCTTGAGATTTGGGGTGGGAGTATTTTTCCCCCCCAGGGCCTGACCACTGGTGATGGAGGTTAAAGGTGATAGAAGTGTTTGGAAGCCAGAAGATGAAGGTTGGAGGAGGGGAGGTGGAAGGTTGACGTTCGGCTGGCAAGCAGCCGGAGTGATTTCAGAGGACKCTTTTATCCACTGACTGTCAGACGCTGATTGGATGAAGCTGTGCTTGTGACGCAGTGGCAGGATGGAGCAGGTGAGGTCAGTTAGTCTTACAGACTTGAATTTTTGTGTCAAACTCCATGAGACAGCAGCTCGCTGAGCTCGGGACAAAAAAAAAAGTCCCTCAGCTCGCAGCTCCTGGAGTGGTAAAACTAAACCGCCTCTAAATTATCTGGTGAATTAATTTTCTGGTGTGCACACCGTTCGCT
>NW_013952874.1:0-3141 GCF_001266775.1 Austrofundulus limnaeus
ATGCTAGCTAGCATAGCCGCATTTTTTCACTTGGATTGAAATGAAATAGGTTGAATGTATTAAATAAACAAATTTGGGACGAAACAGACGGAGCTTAGAAAAACCCGTGCGTCCTTTCCACCATTTCGCCGGAAGTCCCCGGAAATCAGTTTTAGCTGCTTGTGCTACGCTCACGTGATGACGTAAGTTGCTTTATTTATTTATTTATTTTTTAAGTGAACAGTTTGGTTCAGATTTTACTATGACGTAACATGACGTCACTCATACGTTTCATGAATATTTATGCAAATTAGCGAATTCAACGGTCCGTGACGTCACTTATAGAATATAATCCTTTTGGCCCACCTATCTTGGTCAGAACGTGATTTGCTCCTCTGGACTAAAATGTTTTGTCTGAGAAGGCCATTCATATATTTATTGATCCCAAAGGACTTTATTTTGCTGCARARAATGGAAAACTGTGTTGCTAAACAAAACTCATACCAATTCCCAGCTCGATTAACATCCAATCATGTTGCAGAAAGGGATGACAGCGAGTCTGCAAAAGATGAGCTATTCGCAATGAAGGATCTGCGAAACTCAGATAGCGATCGATACTACAGCTGTCATTCTAATCACTCAGATAGCGATCTATACTACAGCTGTCAATCTAATCACTCAACTTCCTGGTACTCCATCGATTCTTGGTCGACAAGCTTAGAAAAAGAATCAAGGAAGCCAGGTTCTGGTTCAGGTTCTAGGTATGAAAGTTCAAATTACAGTGAATACACATCCACAGAAACACCCAAAAAAAACACCTTGAAAACCACCTTAAAATCAAGGACACCAACACCTTCAGCAACAACTTCAAGGGAAGTCTCCCCCACTCTGAAGGGTGACACTACTTCACCATCAGTAGAAGWCTTACGTTATTCAGGTTCTAGCTATAAAAATTCAAGTTACAACGAATACAGCCCCACAGAAACACCCAAAAAAAMCATCTGGAAAAAGATAAAGAAATTTCTAAAATCAGGCACCAGATCATCATCAGTAGAAGACTTAAGTTATTCAGATTCTAGCTATAAAAATTCAAGTTACAACGAATACAGCCCCACAGAAACACCCAAAAAAACCATCTGGAAAAAAATGAAGTTTCTAAAATCAGGCACCAGATGTATTTCATCATCAGTAGAAGACTTAAGTTATTCAGATTCTAGCTATAAAAATTCAAGTTACAACGAATACAGCCCCACAGAAACACCCAAAAACACCATCTGGAAAACCACCTGGAAAAAGATAAAGAAGTTTCCAAAATCAGGCACCAGATGTATTGTGAAGCCAACACCTTCAACAACAAATTCAAGTGAATCCTCCTCCTCCCTGTCGAGTGATAGAGCTATTAGATATTATCATGACTTTTAGACTTAAGTTATTCATGTTCTAGCTATGAAAGTTCAAGTTACAGCGAATACACCTCCACAGAAACACCCAAAAAAAGCATCTGGAAAACGACCTGGAAAAAGACAAAGAAGTTCTTTTCAAGGATTTTCAAGGCCCAAGAGGAGAAGAGCGACTTTTGAAAATTCTGTTTAATGAATTTTGTATATGATGTTGAATAACCAGAGTCAGAATCAGAATTTAATTTATTGTTCAGCTATTTSTGAACAGAAGGAATTTGATGTGATGAAAAGAGTGGGGTTTTGTTTACATATATGGTCTCCATGGAAGCAGAATTTTCAGCGGTGATATCATGCCTGTGGGTGCCTGCCTGCCTCCCACGCCCGGGTGTGTGTGCCTGCCTGCCTGCCTCCCACGCCCGGGTGTGTGTGCGCGTGCGTGCGTGCCTGCCTGCCTCCCACACCCAGGTGTGTGTGTGTGCGTGCGTGGGTGCCTGCCTGCCTGCCTCCCACGCCTGGTTGTGTGTGTGCGTGCCTGCCTGCCTGACTCCCATTGTGCGTTGTGTCTGTCCTCCGCTGTGTGTTGTGTTAAATGTGGACACTGCTTGGGGTTAACTCCTGCCTGCCTGCAGCTTAACGCTTCTGAAAGGAGCAGGAGGTTTATTGCTCAGATTTCCCTGATGGTGTCTAAAGAGAGTTCTGTGACATCAAAGGGGTTATCTGGGTGTTTCTTGGCTGATGCACGGGTAGAACGGCATCTTCTCACTCAGGCAGATGGTGACGCTTCATGGGGGAGATTTCATCAGTTATTGCAAAATTTCAAGCATATTGCAGCATGTGTTCAAAGTATGCTGGGGATGACTCTGTTACTGTTGCACCAAATATCAGTTTAACATCTGTAAAACTGACTAAATTATTATAGCAATGTGTGTTTTCTAATGTCAGCTGGCTGTGGAGGCTATCATGAAACAAGCTGACTCCAATATTAGAATTTTATTCAAATCCGTGCAGCGGTTCATCGTTTGTTATTCACCCACAGCAGGCAATAAAAAATAGGTTTTCTGTAAAAACAACAAAAAAAACATCAGCTTTGTCTGTTTTCTTCTTGCTGACGAGGTTGGTTCTCTGAATCTGAGCTGACCTGAAACATGAGGCAGTGTTGCCTCTTTGTTTGGTGTTTCCATAGTTTCTGTCTCTGTTGTCATGGAGGCCGAAATGCACAGGTCCCATTTGCCATCTGCAGCCCCTCTTTCAGCACCTTTCCAAACCTTCAGCTCCCTGCTTCAGAAGCAAAGCAGCGGCAGCAGAAAGCAAACACTCAGAAGCTGTAAACCTTTCCAATTATTTGTTCAACATTAACACGGGCGCCGCTCTGATGTCCTGAAACTGTGAAGGGATCATGACGTGGTGTAGGAGTTCTGATAGAACTTTGAAGTAAATGACAACAAAGAGATAAAATAACAACACAAATGACTGCCTTTCTGGTTTTAAAGAGGACTTAAGGCTGTGTAATTTATGACCCGAGCTGGAGAGTTCTGCTGTGACTCAGRGAAGTTCTGCTCTGTCCTGCAGTAAATCTAAACAGATAAGTAAAATACTAAGTAAGACATTTTTAAATCCTGGGAGGACTAAATGATCAGTGTTGTCTTTTTCACATGGGTTCTTTGTTTTATTTATTAAGCGTGACGCTGACTTCAYACACACAAAGCTGCATTCTTAAAGTAAAATTGTATTTTCTTTTTCCAATAATGTGTCAACTCAATAT
>NW_013952874.1:5851-14188 GCF_001266775.1 Austrofundulus limnaeus
TCTATAAATTTATTTAACATAATTGTTTTCATTTGAGTGGTAAATTTTAAATTTATTATTAAATGAAAAAAAATTAAAGGTTAAAGTAAAGGTTTAACTAGGTTTAAGTAACTGAGCAATTTAGTTGGCTAGCACAGTATTAAATAAGCTGCTTTAAACCACAACATCTCCCATAATGCATATTGATTATATATGGGAATTCCCTGTCGGAAAGTGGGAGAGCTCAGAATTCAAGATGGCAACTACTCACCACAGCTCATCAGTGAATAAAATTCTTACTTTTACTTTTAATAGTATTTTTGAATTATTTATTTCTCATTCAGTCAGTCATAAATGTGGTGTTTATCAGTGTTTATAAGAGGATGTGTTAAAACACTGTTACCATACAGGAAGTACCACATGGAGCTCAGTTTTTTCTTGTTAGCAGTGCTAAATCATAGCAATGAGATGAGGAATGTGTTTAGTCGAAGTTATGAGGGCCACCATGACACTCATGAAGCCCTCAGTGAAAATGAGTTTGACACCCCTGCTCTACAGAATGGTGTCAAACTCAGTTACACAAAGGCCCACAATTCTGTTGGCCTGGCAGAATGCCTCAGGCGCTGTGGCACAGTGGTTAGGGGAGTCATCCTGGAACCGGAAGGTCGCCAGTTTGATCCCCCCATCCAGCTGTCTCAGTTGTGGTGTCCGTGGGCAAGACACTTTACCCCCAGTGCCTCTGATGTGTGTCCCATCAGTGTATGGATGTGATTGGCACTGATTAGTCTCCATAGATGATTGTACATGTTAGCTTTGTAGGAGATCTAGTAGAGTGCTGKGTGAATGGGTAAATGAGGACACAGACTGTAGTGTGAAGAGCTTTGAGTATCCTGGATGGATAGAAAAGCGCTATATACTGTAAGTACAGACCATTTACTTGGTCTAAAACCATGGGCCAATTCAGTCAATATTTATTTGAAGAAATGTTAACAACAAAATTATTCTTATAGAAACACAATTGTTTTACCATAAAAAAGGGTAAAAATGAAACCCCTGACTACAAACACAACTATTTGGAAAATAAAATTAGAACACAGAGATTACGTTGCCTTTTCCATACAAAAATTAAAGATTACTGAAAAATTCAAGCTTCTTTTTCTTGTCCTGAAAGCTGGACAGCTCTCTCAAATGATGTATTAAATTTAGGGCCRGATAAAATGGTAACAAGGACCAAAGTTTGCCCGCGGGCCTTTAGTTTGACACGTGCTCTACTCATAACTCTACTCATAACATTTTACCACCTATTAAATGGCTTCTTGTGTGAAGTGTTAAGTATTATAGAATAATATATCTTAAATATCTAAGTGTTAAGAAGTTTCAAGTAATGGTTTTTATGTTTATGAACCCTATGTGAGATAATTCAAGTGGAATTCACTCTTTAATATTAAAGCTAACTTATTGTGACAGTGATCCTGAACTACAGATATCATGTAGTTAAAGTGATCAGACATATACAGAGTAACTAAAACTACCAGAAAACCATCTGAAAATATCCAGCAGAAACCCAAATGTTTCACTTTATGACGTTTTGAAACCAAACTTTATCTGATCTTCTTTTATTTTTTTGGTTCTGACTTTTATCTGCGGCTCTTTGACCAGTTCAATGATCTCCTTCACAGCAGAGGAGCTTGCGGGGTGGATGGAGAGGTGGAGCAGAGGATGCAGGAGCAGCGGGAGGTGGTGGAGGGAGAGCTGAAGCCACCTTTACAAAAAGAACCAGCAGAAACCCGACATAGCTCAGGAGAAGAAGACAACCAGGAGGAAGAAGAGCTGAGCTTCACAAAAAAAGAGAAAGAAAACCTTYACTTCACTAGAGAGGAGACGGAGTGGAGGGGCAAGGAGGAAGAGGAGGAGGAAGAGCAAAACAAGGTGTGTATCGGATAATCTAATTTAAGCAGTATAATGTTAATTACGCTAAAATACATATCTTGAATTATTTTGTCCAACTTTGAATACATTTATAAATATGTAATCATATTTACACAGATATTAATGGAAATCTTCACATGAAAAATTGAAGCAGGAACAGGCTGAGACCAGCCTGGTTCACAGTTCCACTCCATTCTCGTTTCCCTTCTCTGCTCCATCTGGGAGTTCTCCCATAGACGAGGATTTCTCCAGTAGAGYTTTAACTGGGCCAAKCAGGGAACAGAAGGAGGAGTTTTGAACGATGACATTGAAGTTCTGCGCAGTGTCTGCTTGTAGTTTAGCAGTGACAGTGGAGGAAGTGAATGAAGTCAGTCTGTGTTGACAAGGCTTCCAACTTAAATTACATTTGTCTCACAAAGCCAGCTCTCATTTACAGACATCTCGTTTGGCTCAGTACTTCTTTTTTCCCAGTAGGGGATGGTTGTTTACAGTGAAGCAATCCTCCCACAGCTCGTATAAGTACATAAACTGAAATAAAAATGGCTGGATATTGTGTTTTTTACATTTTTGTCACTCAATGTATAGAGTCATGTTGAGTAACAAAGAGTCTGCAGAGGAAAAAAGTTTATTTATTAATTTTTTAAAACGTTAACGCTGATGGAAAAAAGATGTGAAAACCTGAAAATCAGCTGTGATCACATTCATCAGGATCAAACCAGCTGCTCTTGTAGCTCTTTTAACAACAGGCTTCAGACAGAAAAWTYTTTTTAAACAAAATAACYTGCAGAAGGCAGAACTGACTGAAKTTTCAGCTCCTCTGTGCTGCAGCAGCTGCGGTGTTCCTCATGAGCAAAAACACCCAGGAAGTAACCAATCACACACTCCGAGCAGCAAGGTCTGCATCTCATAATTCTGACTGGGGTCAGTGCACAAGATGGCTGACACTGGGGGATAGCAGCGAGAGAGCAGACGGAAATTGCGTAATTTTTTTCACTCAGCAGGGGGAACGAGATGTGTGACTTGAAGTATAAACCAGGCTTTAGCTCAGCCTCCTTCACGGTCGAGCTGGCGCACCTACGTCACGGCCAAACGTTAGCGATTGRGTAAATCAGATCCAATCATTTTAAACTTCAACAGAGCCCACGCCTCCAGCAAGAAATCATCTCTCAATAGCCGAGGGTCCAGACCCTCTGTTTGAAGCAAAGAGTAAATCAAGGGGCTGTTTTATACCAGGCTCGGCTGAGACCAAATCTTTATGTCAAACAGAGAGGATCTGAGGACAATGAAAAAGATATCATACATTTCTTACCATAAAATGCTAACTTCCCTCATGAAATGATCTATTTACATAACAAACTTTAATTAATTTATATAACCAAATTGTATTAATTGCCTGTGATCTACAGGCTTTAGCCCTGCATTACAAACATCTGATTCTTTTCTGAACATCACAGTTCTGCTGTCTGTAAACACAGTTCACTGTGTCATCCACAAATACTGATTAAAGCTACCTCATGTTAAGAAGAAGCCATTATGTGAACACTGTCCAGGAAGGCTGTCATCATCTTTGGACCAAAACTTAAAGTAAAATGGGCTGAGGCAAAATGGACAACTGTTTTATCAGACAAATGAAAATATGCAAATCTTTTGGAAAACATTCGTCATATTTATTCTCTGTACAAAAGAGAAGAGAAACCATCCCGCCTGTTATCAGCACACAGTTTAAAAGCCTGCCTCTCTAATGTTATAGAGGTGCAGTAATGCTTATGCACAGACGTGCATACAACATCATCAATATTTCAGATATTCTCCTTCTTTCAAGCCTGTTCAAAGAAAATATCAAATGTTTTCTACAACTTTTGGTCCTTTTATGATTATTTTTTATTCAATCACCGTTACGTTTGTTTTATTAGTGGTTTCATTTATTGACAAAATCAATTTCACCATAAATGTCTCCTCCTGGGAAAGATTTTGACAAACTTTACATTTTTTACCTTCAYAAATAATGTGTAAAAACTTTCCCAGCTCCTCAAAAACCTTTGAATGAAAAAACTGGAATCTGCCGTCGACATTCTCAGACAGCAACTCAGCTGCAGTCGACTGACACAAACCTTAACCTGCCCCCCCTTTCCTCTCCTGTTTTATAAAACACAATCAAGCCAGAGATAAAAAGTTACAGCTGACAGAGTCTGGCCTKAAATCTGAWCACAATAAAGCCAAAGAATGYTGTTTTGGCTCGCAGAGGGAAGAAATGAAATATAGTCTGACRACAGCAGCAGTGATGTCAGACGTAGCAACTAATCCCAGTTTTTAGAGCCAAAGTTTTGCCAATCATTCATGAGCTCTTTGTCACCAAACAGCACGGTGTGAAGAAAGGATACGAGCATGTTTCAGTGCTCATAAAGAAGAACAACTGTTTTCTTTTTCATTATATATCATCTTGCTGCAAAGCTCAATTCAAATGTTAGTGAATGTTAAAATGTTTTGGTGTTTTCTCAGAGATCAACAAAGGGYCAGRGGAGGAGGAGYGAAGAGGTGARCAGCAGGTCTTCAGGGTTTCTCGTTAGCACCAGTGAAGGCGAGGAGTCATTAAACTGCTACGGCCCCATGAGTCCAACATTCAAGGTAAAACCCGTAAAACCAACAGTGGTCTGCAGAAGCCCTATTTTTACTGGATCTTCTGTTTGGTTAAAGTCAGGAGAAACTGCTGTGATTATATGATGTGTTCAAACATCTTAAATATGYYGTCTTTTTTCTGCTCTTTCCTGGTCCTCCAGAAACTCCTCATACAGTTTTACCCAGTAAGTACAGATTTATTGATACTGCATGTCAATAKTCTGCTGTTTTAGCATCTTTTGTTCAGTAAATTTGTGTCTTTAAAACACTCACTGAGCAATAAGTTGACCTCATTTCAACTTTTCTTGATAATGACCTACAGTCAGGTCCAGCAATCATGGRACATCAACACAATTCTCATCTTTTTGGTTGTAAACACCACAATGGATTTTAAGCAAAACAAACAAAATGTGCTTTAACTGCAGGTGTTCAACTTTAATTTGAATGTATTTCCATGCAAATCAGGTCAACAGTGAACAAATGACAACAGTTTGTAGACGTGCCTTCCACTTTTTAGGAGACCAAAAGTCATGGGACAAATTAACAATCATAAATCAATCTTCCACTTTTTAATATTTGTAAATCCTTTGCGGTCAATTACAGCTTGAAGTCTGTAACGCAGAGACATCAGCAGACATTAGTTTTCATTTCTGGTGATGCTCTACCAGGCCTCTGCTGCTGTTGTCTTCACTTTCTGCTTGTTCRTTTTCCTTTTAGTTTTGTCTTCAGCAAGTGAAATGTGTGATCARTCAGATTCAGGTCAGGTGATTGACTCGGGCATTGCATAACAGTCAGCCTTGCAAAACTCTTTGGTTGCTCCGGCAGTATGCTGAGGATTATTGTCCATCGTCCAATTCTTCCTGCTGCTTCCGTCAGCATCACATCGTCATTAAATACAAGGAAGCAAGTTCACTCAGCAGCCATACATATTCATCCTCTTTCAAAGGCAGGGACCATGATGGAAGGTGCAGTTGGCCGATCCTGTGAATGTCCAAGTTGCTTTGGAGGAAAACTGACAAATTATTCCCATTTCTCTTCTAAAACCCTGCGACCCTACCTGAAAAAACAACTGTAGGAACAGAGTGTAAACAGATCTCGGAAATTGTCAATGAGGAATCCAMTGAGAAAAACATTTCATAGTTTTCAGACACCTTGTGCTGYGCTCCTACCTGCAGATGGACAAGCACATCTGCAAGAGAAAACTGTGTCAAATTTACTGACTCAGAGCCAAGCCCATCATTTCATTTCATCAATCCACCCAACATGTGTCTACTGAAAGTCTACTGCCATGTTTCATAAAATATAATATATATTTTTTGCTAGCAAACAGACTAAATGAACCAAAACAAACTATTTTATAAACAAGCTTTCTGTCTCTGTCATACTGTTTAAAGTCAGGGACAGATTCTGAGGTACAACGTACTTTCGAGACATTTTTGGAGAAATTTGTTTCTCAGCTCAATTATTTTTTATTTATTTATTTATTTATTTTTACAGGAGGAGGCAAATAGCCGGGTCTCAACAGACGGAAAATGTACGGTGAGTGCTGCTGTACAGATGGTCCAAATCAAAGGTCATTTTTTGTTTCTCCTATTTTCCCATGAAGACACATTAGTCTGAGCCAAGAGAACCGTCCAAGTCTTTCAGTATCTTCAGCTGAGGATTTGTTCGTCTTTAAGATGTCTGGAACTGGAAGTCTCTGCATTAAAACATATGGTTTTTCTGGCATAAAAAGTCATTGTTGTGAATGAATTTCCTTCTGTAAAGGATGTAACCATGGTTTTTATCATACAAACTAAAAAGTATTTTCTGCACACTTTAATATTATTTGAACTGTCAAAATGATGGTATTGCAAAATCCAAACAAAACAAAAAAAAAACCTTTGAACCAGATTATAATGTTTGTGGAAGTTTCACAATGTTAATGAAAAAAGAAAAATGCTAAAGTGTTATGATTTGCTTTGTGACTACTGTCTCAGAAGTAAATTGTTCTTTGTTTTGTCTGCCTTACTGTATGCTTTAGTTTAAGCAAAACAACATGAATCATTTTTATGTATAGTTATGCACATATTTACTTTTCAGAAAGTAACAGGAAATGAATACTTATTTAAGGCAATTTACTATTTACACTAAAAGAAACTGCCCAAAATTGTATGCTCCACCTGTTCACCAAGTTTCAAGAAATTCAGATTGATTTTTCTGTCATACACATGAAGATGTACAAACGTTACTGAACAGGTAACAAAGACTGTAATGTGTGATCTTGTTTTTTTTCCAGATAACTGAAAGAACAGAGTCTCTCAGGAGAAGGTGAGTCTGATTTTAAAATATAAACACAATAAGACGGTTTACATTTCACCAGCATTAATGCTGAGATTAAGACAGCAGGGACATGAGAGAACAGAAAAAACAAACCATCAAAATGAGAAACTGAACTTGAGCTCCTGCAATGTGTAAAATTACAAACTGACCTATTTATTTTTAATAAGTAATTTATTTTTGAACAACCTTAAACTCTATTAGTTTTTTATCTTAATGATTTATGCTTCCCTCTAAAGCAGCAGCAGCATAAAGAAGACGCAGCCTCCTGTTTCTGTTTCTAAGATTGACAAGAGGCTGGAACAATACACACATGCTCTTGAGGTAAAAAAAAATAAAACCTTGTTGTTTTTTATGGAATTATTGTATTACAATTATTAACACATTTCTTAAATCAAACTTGCATAATGAAAAGGCATGTTTTCATGAATGAATTACATTYTCTGAGGTCTTAAAGAAAAGCTTGTAGCATATATTATGAATGTTACGTTAACTGGTAACTAAATTGTCTCTATAAGTGAGAGAGTGAATGGCTTGTCTCGTTTGTGGCCCTGTGATGGACTTGCGTCCTGTCCAGGGTGTTCCCTGCCCCTTGCACAGTGACTGCTGGATATGGATATTGGACTCAGCAGCTGGTTGTGTTGTGGGTGTGTGCCTCTTCCAAGAACGCAACTCTGAAGTAACATTAAAATGTAAAATTGCAAATAATTATAGTTTCAATGATGATTTTAAAATAAAAAATGAAAATTATTTTATTTACTGGTACCTACATTTCTATGGGGCAACAAATATAAAATGTTCAAAAATGTCACCAACACATTTTCATTATTTAGCTCAATTTGTGTAAATTATCTTTAGCAGCATTAGAAGTGTTAGCAGAAGTTAGTGTCGGAAAACCAGGATGATGTCATTATCCTGCAACAAATAAACAATAGCCACCACTAACGAAAGCCATCATGTCTTATGGGAAAGCTTTAGCTGCATTGGAGCACTAGTGGTTGCTTTCCTCTCAGGATGATGATGTCATAACATCAGCTAAGAACCAAGAACCAATGGCTGCATTCCATTCCAAAATAAATGTAAACTTCAACATCTAACTTTAATATTTAAGGTTTAACTTTTACATTTAGATTTAAACATTTCGATTTAGTATTCAATATTTAAATATATATTTTAGCATTTAAATTGAACATTTAGTAAAACAATTAATTAAATGTAAGAGCAGAGAGATAAATAACAATAAAACGTTAGTGGAAATTTTTTAACACTCAAAATGTGAGCTAAATAATGAAAAATATGTTAGTGAAATTTAATTTCATCTCACACTTGGCGCCCCATACTGTATTTACTGGTAAGCTGGTAGAACAACACAATAAAACCACAACTGGAGGAGAGACACTGAATATAAACAGAATCTAATTAACTGAAATGTTGAACACCTGAGGGAAACAAGCAGAGGATTCCAGAGGAGCAGGAAGTGAAACAGTGATGAAC
>NW_013952874.1:14672-15733 GCF_001266775.1 Austrofundulus limnaeus
AATTAAATTTGTCTGACAAAGCAGCAGCTCTCATTTACAGTCGTCTTGTTCGACTCGGTACGTTTCTCCTCTCAGTACAGTTGTTTACAGCACACTGATTTCCGATTAGCTTCTTAGCTTAGCCTGCTTCACAGTGGAGCTGGCTACAAACGTCGCAGCCAACCGATCCAATCATTTTAAACTTCAGCAGAGGCCACGCCTCCAGCAAGAATCACTTTTCTWTAGCCGAGAGTCCAGACCCTCGTACGAAGCAAAGCGAAGGACAAGGGTCTGGTTTTTACCAGGCTAATACTTTACATCTGAGCTATTCATCTGGATATTATGTTTGACTCACACAATGATCCAGTAATTAAAGTGGACGATCCTTGACAATCACTTTTATTACTGGATCATTATGAGGAGTTTCCTTGATTTGCATGCCACATGATAAATTATTTGGATTATCTGCTTTACAGAGTCRTTAAAATTATTCTTTTAAGCTGAGCTGCCATTGTTTTCCCTTGTTTCTGCAGTTGGCTACTTTACCTTGATGTCTAGCCCTGTTACACTTTAAGATAATAAATGACATTTCAAATAAAATTGTTAACATGTTTTCAATTTGATTTATAATTTTAGACATAATAATTTGAAAAAAAAAATCCAAAATGTAATCTTTGATGTTCAAACATTTAGACTTACTGATGGTTTTAAAGTTGCTCCTTCTTTCATCTTTACATGTTAATAAAATCAGTTGCAACCATAGGAAAAGGGAAGAAAAAGAGTTTTGAACAGATTCAAAGTGGGAAATCTTGTGACTGGATGAATGAATGGTACTGGTACTGGTACTGAACTTATAGAGCGCTTTTTCAAGTCCCTCCAGACCCCAAAGCGCTTTACACTAACAGACATAGAAGACACACTAACTAGTTGGTGTCCTAAAAAATGTCAAGTTAACCCTGACAGCTTTATTAGGATCCTGGAGTGTTTTTTTCTCTTTTAGATGTAAAATGTCCTGAAACTAATCGTAACTAAATTTGAAACATTCTGGATCTCAACTTGTTTCCTTCAGGTCTCCTCAAAAG
>NW_013952874.1:16433-18991 GCF_001266775.1 Austrofundulus limnaeus
TTTAGACTTACTGATGGTTTTAAAGTTGCTCCTTCTTCCTGCTTTCATCTTTACATGTTAATAAAACCACTTGCAACCATAGAAAAAAGGAAGAAAAGGAGTTTTGAACAGATTCAAAGTGGGAAATCTTGTGACTGGATGAATGAATGGAAGATACACTAACTAGTTGGTGTCCTAAAAAATGTCAAGTTAACCCTGACAGCTTTATTAGGATCCTGGAGTGTTTTTTTCTCTTTTAGATGTAAAATGTCCTGAAACTAATCGTAACTAAATTTGAAACATTCTGGATCTCAACTTGTTTCCTTCAGGTCTCCTCAAAAGAAGGAAAACCCAACTGTCAGGTGCTGACAGACCTGGTGAGTCCTTCTGAACCTGTCACAACCAAAAAGAACCTGTTTGAAGCTGGAGAAGCCTGGAACCAAAACATCTTTTCAGTTCCATCAAAGGTCAGCAAGACATTTCACATTAATCTGATACAGACATGCTGCTTCTTCTTATGTATGAATGTACTGTAAATGAGCACACAATTTATGATTTATGTTTAAAAAGAACAAAGTACTTTAATTGAAATGTTCATAAATTCACGTTATACAAAAAGTAACCAGAGTTCATTTTGCTTGTTGAAATATAGCCTTCAAGATTAAAAAATAAAATGAATATATTCAAAAGAATAAATGCAGCAACCATTTATTTGATATAAAGTAATTATTTATGGCACCAGGATGTTTATGTGTGCTTATGGTTCTTGGATTAACAAGGAAACAGCTCAGGTAGTTTAGATGTTGTCATAGTCATTTAACAAAGTTCTAAAAAAATTGATAAAAAGTTCCTAAACAAATCAGGAAATCTCTGGAAAAAAATGGTTTGTCCATTTTTTTTCCATAATTTTGAACAGACTCAAGGTAGGAAATCTGGTGACGTGACAGGTTTTACAGAAATTCAGGAATGTGTTTTTGTATTTTGTTCCAGGATGCAGATGGTTTAAAAGTTGGTGTGGCTGATCTCATCCACCAGTGGGTTAAAGGAGGTGAAGATGGAAGCAGGAGTAACTCTCCTTCAAAGCCAGCAGTGAGTSTTGTTTTAAATTTGTCCAGAATACTGAAACTAATTCATGTTTTTTACTGTCAGGAAAAACAGAAAATTGACTTTTTTTTAGGTAGTTTGACAGATWTTTTTCTCCCACATTTAGGTTTTGGTTTCTGTTCACTTTCATTTAGTCAATGCCGTCGAGCAAAATCAAAGATGCCCACCACTTTTCTGTTGAAAGGATAAAGAATGACAGATCATGGAAGTTCTGAGAACTTATTTCCAACTAATAATGGCCATCTGTCTAAATCTTAGAAAAACTCAGATAATTCCATTATTTTATGTGGAAAACATCACATTAATGTTTCAGCTTTGGACAATAAGATCTTAAGTTTTCTAAGTTTATGATTTCCAGATGTTGCCTTCTGCCAACCATGAGCCAGTTGTTGACACTCTACTTCAGATGTTTATCATTGATTTTCACTGCTACAGGCTTAAAGCACGTGAGTTAATGTTTAGCATATTCAAGATGCAGCCTGAAGCATCTCCCGCCAAGAACATTTACAGTAAAACTTTGAAGCGACRTCGCCTTTAAATCATGTCTTGTCATTTTGATTTATCTCAAAGCTGCTTTCAGTCTTCACTGCTGAGTCATTCTGTGCTTCATGGTTCTCCATCTGGTGTTAATCAGAGCAGTCAGCATAATTTTGCCTCCTTGTGGCAGCTACGTTTACATACAGATCATTATGACAAAGAGAACTAATCAGAGTTTTCCTCATTTTTAGGAAATAAGACCTGGTGGCGTTTTAAACAAGAAGAACTTGTGGGAGAACCTTGGTGACAATTTATCCTTGACAGRAGATGGAAAGGTACTCATCAGTGCCCCTGAATTTAAAGTATCTGTTTTTTATTGAAGGCACCAGGTTGTGTTTTTCTGCTATAAACACATATTAATCTGCTCATGTGATCTCAAAAAATCTTAACACATAAAAAACATTTTTTAGGTTTGGCTTGAAATGTGTAAAATTAAATGAACAATAAAAACTAAAATATGAAAAAGTCTAGGCTGTAGTCGAAGGCAAGGACATTGGCGATCTGATCCTCAGCTGYAGAAGTTGGCTCTAGGGATGTGGAATGTTGCCTCTCTCATTGGGAAGGAGCCTGAGCTGGTGTGTGAGGTTGAGAGGTTCCAGCTAGATATAGTTGGACTCACCTCGATGGAGGATTGGGCACTCTCTCACTCTGGAGTTGTCCATGCTGAGAGGCATGGGTGGGCATACTTGACGCCCCTCACCTTGGTACCTTTACATTGGGGTTCAGACCGGTGAACAGAGGGTAGCCTCCATCTGCCTACAATTGTGAGTGAGTGTGTGTGTGTGGGTGTGTGTGTGTGTGTGTGTGTGTGTGTGCGCGCGCGCGCGTGTGTGTGTGTAAGTAAACCCAGCTGGTACTAAATAGACACGGCAGCAAATAAAGATTAAATATGAAAACACAGTAAAATCATGTACGGTCAGGTAAAAGCTCTTCTGTTC